>NC_092053.1:70567879-70642879 GCF_003086295.3 Arachis hypogaea
CGTTGTGCTGACCCTCCTCTTTAAATGACGCTATCCCGAGGAGGACACCTAAAGGCGAGCCGTAATGGCCTCATCTTCGGCAGGCTCTCTTCTAGTTTTTTTGTTTTAGTTTTTTTTTACGTTGTGCTGACCCTCGTTCTTTAAATGACGCTTCCGAGGAGGACACCTAAAGGCGAGCCGTAATGGCCCTCATCTTCGCAGGCTACTCTGGATTTTTTTTTTACGTTGTGCTGACTCCTCGCTTCTTTAAATGACGCTATCGCCGAGGAGGACACCTAAAGGCGAGCCCGTAATGGCCTCATCTTCGGCAGGCTCTCTTGGTTTTTTTTTTTAGATTTTTTTTTTTTACGTGTGCTGACCCTCGTTCTTTAAATGACGCTATCCCCGAGGAGGACACCTAAAGGCGAGCCGTAATGGCCTCATCTTCGGCAGGCTCCTGGTTTTTTTTTTTTTTACGTTGTGCTGACCCTCTGTTCTTTAAATGACGCTATCCCGAGGAGGACACCTAAAGGCGAGCCGTATGGCCTCATCTTCGGCAGGCCTACTCTGGATTTTTTTTTACTTGTGGCTGACCCTCGCTCTTTAAATGACGCTATCCGAGGAGGACACCTAAAGGCGAGCCGTAATGGCTCATCTTCCGGCAGGCTCTTCTGGTTTTTTTGTTTTTGTTTTTTTTTTTTTACGTTGTGCTGACCCTCGTTCTTTAAATGACGCTATCCAGGAGGACCCTAAAGGCAGCCGGTAATGGCCTCATCTCGGCAGGCCTCTCTGATTTTTTTTTTTACTATTGTGTGCTGACCCTCGTTCTTTAAATACTGCTATCCCGAGGAGGACACCTAAAGGCGAGCCGTAATGGCCTCATCTTCGGCAGGCTCCTCCGATATTTTTTTTTTTTACGTTGTGCTGACCCTCGTTCTTTAAAATGACGCTATTCCGAGAGGACACCTAAAGGCGAGCCGTAATGGCCCATCTTCGGCAGGCTCCTTGGTTTTTTTTTGGTTTTGTTTTTTTTTTACGTTGTGCTGAACCCTCGTTCTTTAAATGACGCTATCCGAGGAGGACACCTAAAGGGAGCGTAAATGGCCTAATCTTCGGCAGGCTCCTCCGGTTTTTTTTTTTTTTACGTTGTGCTGACCCTCGTTCTTTAAATGAACGCTATCCCGAGGAGGACCCCTAAAGGCAAGCCGTAATGGCCTCATCTTCGGCAGGCCTTACTCTGGATTTTTTTTTTACTTGTGCTGACCCTCGCTCTTTAAATGACGCATCCGAGGAGGACACCTAAATGGCGAGCCGTAATGGCTCATCTTCGGCAGGCTCTCTGTTTTTTTGTTTTTAGTTTTTTTTTTTACGTTGTGCTGACCCTCGTTCTTTAAATGACGCTATCCCGGGAGGACACTAAGGCAGCGTAATGGCCTCTTTTTGCAGCTCTCTGTTTTTTTTTTTCGTTGTCCCTGACCTCGTTCTTAAATAGCTATCAGCCGAGAGGACACCTAAAGGCGAGCCGTAATGGCCTCAACTTCGGCAGGCTACTTCTGGATTTTTTTTTACGTTGTGCTGACCTCGCTCTTTAAATGACGCTATCCCCGAAGGAAGAACACTAAAAGGCGAGCCGTAATGGCTCATTTCGGCAGGCTCTCTGGTTTTTTTTGTTTTAGGTTTTTTTTTTTTACGTTGTGCTGACCCTCGTCTTTAAATGACGCTATCTCGAGGAGGACACCTAAAGGCGAGCCGTAATGGCCTATCTTCGCAGGCTCCTATCCGGTTTTTTTTTTTTTTACGTTGTGCTGACCCTCGTTATTTAAATGACGCTATCCCGAGGAAGGAACCTAAAGGGCGAGCCGTAATGGCTCAATCTTCGGCAGCTTCTTTGGATTTTTTTGTTTTGTTTTTTTTTACTTGTGCTGCGACTCGTTTAAATGACGCTATCCGAGGAGGACACCTAAGGCGAGCCGTAATGGCCATCATCTTCGCAGGCTCCTCCGGTTTTTTTTTTACGTTGTGCTGACCTCGTTTTTAAATGACGCTATCCTAAGAGGACACCTAAAGGCAAGCGTAATGGCCTTCATCTTCGGCAGGCTCTCTGGATTTTTTTTTTTTTACGTTGTGCTGACCCTCGTTCTTTAAATGACGCTATCCCGAGGAGGACACCTAAAGGCGAGCCGTAATGGCCTCATCTTCGGCAGGCTCTCTGGTTTTTTTTTTTTACGTTGTGCTGACCCTCGTTCTTTAAATGACGCTATCCCGAGGAGGACACCTAAAGGCGAGCCGTAATGGCCTCATCTTCGGCAGGCTCCTCTGGTTTTTTTTTTTTTTTTTTTTTACGTTGTGCTGACCCTCGTTCTTTAAATGACGCTATCCCGAGGAGGACACCTAAAGGCGAGCCGTAATGGCCTCATCTTCGGCAGGCTCCTCTGGTTTTTTTTTTTTTTACGTTGTGCTGACCCTCGTTCTTTAAATGACGCTATCCCGAGGAGGACACCTAAAGGCGAGCCGTAATGGCCTCATCTTCGGCAGGCTCCTCTTTTTTTTTTTACGTTGTGCTGACCCTCGTTCTTTAAATGACGCTATCCCGAGGAGGACACCTAAAGGCGAGCCGTAATGGCCTCATCTTCGGCAGGCTCTCTGGTTTTTTTTTTTTTTACGTTGTGCTGACCCTCGTTCTTTAAATGACGCTATCCCGAGGAGGACACCTAAAGGCGAGCCGTAATGGCCTCATCTTCGGCAGGCTCTCTGGTTTTTTTTTTTTTACGTTGTGCTGACCCTCGTTCTTTAAATGACGCTATCCCGAGGAGGACACCTAAAGGCGAGCCGTAATGGCCTCATCTTCGGCAGGCTCCTCTGGTTTTTTTTTTTACGTTGTGCTGACCCTCGTTCTTTAAATGACGCTATCCCGAGGAGGACACCTAAAGGCGAGCCGTAATGGCCTCATCTTCGGCAGGCTCCTCTTTTTTTTTTTTTTACGTTGTGCTGACCCTCGTTCTTTAAATGACGCTATCCCGAGGAGGACACCTAAAGGCGAGCCGTAATGGCCTCATCTTCGGCAGGCTCCTCTGGTTTTTTTTTTACGTTGTGCTGACCCTCGCTTTTAAATGACGCTATCGCGAGAGGACACCTAAAGGCAGCCGTAATGGCCTCATCTTTCGGCAGGCTTTCTTTTTTTTTTGTTTTAAATTTTTTTTTTACGTTGTGCTGACCTCGTTCTTTAAATGACGCTATCCCGAGGAGGAACCTAAAGGCGAGCCGTAATGGCCTGCATCTTCGGCAGGCTCCTCCGGTTTTTTTTTTTTTTTTTTGGTAACGTTGTGTGACCCTCGTATCTTTAAATGACGCTATCACAGGAGGAACACTAAGGCAAGCCGTAATGGCCTCATCTTCCGGCAGGACCTCCGATTTTTTTTTTTTACGTGTGCTGACCCTCCGCTCTTTAAATGACGCTATCCGAAGGAGGACACCTAAAGGCAGCCGTAATGGCCTCATCTTCGGCAGGCTCCTCCTGTTTTTTTTTTTATGTTGTGCTGACCCTCGTTCTGTTAAATGACGCTATCTCCGAGGAGGACACCTAAAGGCAAGCCGTAATGGCCTCATCTTCGGCAGGTCTCTGGATTTTTTTTTTACGTTGTGCTGACCCTCGCTCTTTAAAAATGACGCTATCTCCGAGGAGGACACCTAAAGGCGAGCCGTAATGGACTCATCTTCGGCAAGCCCTTTGTTTTTTTTGTTTGTTTTTTTTTTTACATTGTGCTGACCCTCGTTCTTTAAATGAAGCTATCCCAGGAGGACACCTAAGGGAGCCGTAATGGCCTCATCTTCGGCAGGATCCTCCGGTTTTTTTTTTTACGTTGTGCTGACCCTCGTTATTTAAATGACGCTTATCCCGAGGAGGACACCTAAAGGCAAGCCTGTAATGGCCTCATCTTCGGCAGGCTACTCTGGATTTTTTTTTTACGTTGTGCTGACCCTCGCTCTTTAAATGACGCTATCCCAAGAGGTCACCTAAAGGCGAGCCGTAATGGCCTCATCTTCGGCAGGCTCCTCTGGTTTTTTTGTTTTAGTTTTTTTTTTTTACGTTGTGTTGACCCTCGTTCGTCTTTAAATGACGCTATCCCGAGGAGGACACCTAAAGGCGAGCCGTAATGGCCTCATCTTCGGCAGGCTCCTCCGTTTTTTTTTTTACGTTGTGCTGACCCTCGTTCTTTAAATGACGCTATCCCGAGGAGGACACCTAAAGGCAAGCCGTAATGGCCTCATCTTCGGCAGGCTACTCTGGATTTTTTTTTTTACATTGTGCTGACCCTCGTCTTTAAATGACGCTATCCCGAGGAGGAACACCTAAGGCGACCGTAATGGCCTCATCTTCGGCAGCTCCTCTGGTTTTTTTTGTTTTAGTTTTTTTTTTTTTACGTTGTGCTGACCCTCGTTCTTTAAATGACGCTATCCCCGAGGAGGACACCTAAAGGCGAGCCGTAATGGCCTATCTTCGCAGGCTCCTCTGGATTTTTTTTTTTTACGTTGTGCTGACCCCTCGTCTTTAAATGACGCTATCCCGAGGAAGGACACCTAAAGGCAAGCCGTAATGGCCTCATCTTCGGCAAGGCTACTCTGGTTTTTTTTTTTTTTTTTTTTTTACTTGTGCTGACCCTCGCTCTTTAAATGACGGCTATCCCTGAGGAGACACCTAAAGGCGAGCCGTAATGGCCTCATCTTCGGCAGCTCCTCTGGTTTTTTTTGTTTTAGTTTTTTTTTTTTTTTACGTTGTTGCTGACCCTCGTTCTTTAAATGACGCTATCCCGAGGAGGACACCTAAAGGCGAAGCCGTAATGGCCTCATCCTTCGCAGGCTCTCCGATTTTTTTTTTACGTTGTGCTGACCCTCGTCTCTTTAAATGACGCTATCCCCGAGGACACCTAAAGGCGAAGCCGTAATGCCTCATCTTCGCAGCTCTTGGTTTTTTGTTTAGTTTTTTTTTTACGTTGTGCTGACCCTCGTTCTTTAAATGACGCTTCCCGAGGAGGACACCTAAAGGCAGCCGTAATGGCCTCATCTTCGGCAGGCTCCTCTGGTTTTTTTTTCTGTTTTTTTTTGTTTTTTTTTTACGTTGTGCTGACCTCGTCTTTAAATGACGCTATCCGAGGAGGACACCTAAGGCGAGCCGTAATGGCTCATCTTCGGCAGCCTCCTGATTTTTTTTTTTTTTTACGTTGTGCTGACCCTCGTTCTTAAATGACGCTATCACCGAGGAGGACACCTAAAGGCAGCCGTAATGGCCTCATCTTCGGCAGCTACTCTGGATTTTTTTTTTTTTGTTACGTTGTGCTGACCCTCGTCTTTAAATGACGCTATCCGAGGAGGACACTAAAGGCGAGCCGTAATGGCCTCACCTTCGGCAGGTCCTATGGTTTTTTTTGTTTAGTTTTTTTTTTTTACGTTGTGCTGACCCTCGTTCTTTAAATACGCTATCACGAGGAGGACACCTAAAGGCGAGCCGTAATGGCCCATCTTCGGCAGCCTCTTGGATTTTTTTTTGTTTACGTTGTGCTGACCCTCGTTCTTTAAATGACGCTATCCCGAGGAGGACAACCTAAAGGCGAGCCGTAATGGCCTCATTTCGGCAGGCCTCTGGTTTTTTTTTGTTACGTTGTGCTGAACCCTCGTTTTCATGACGCTTCCCGAGGAGGACCCTAAAGGCTAGCCGTAATGGCCTCACTTCGGCAGGGTCCTTCTGGTTTTTTTTTTTTTGTTTTTTTTTTTAAGTTTTTTTTTTTTACGTTGTGCTGACCCTCGTTCTTTAAATGAGCTATCACGAGGAGGACACCTAAAGGCGAGCCGTAATGGCCTCATCTTCGGCAGCCTCCTCTGATTTTTTTTTTTTTTTTTTTTACTTGTGCTGACCCTGTTCTTAATAAGAGCTATCCCGAGGAGGACACCTAAAGGCGAGCCGTAATGGCCTCAATTCGGCAGGCTACTCTGGTTTTATTTTTTTTTTTTACGTTGTGCTGACCCTCGTTCTTTAAATGACGCTATCCCGAGGAGGACACCTAAAGGCGAGCCGTAATGGCCTCATCTTCGGCAGGGCTACTTTTGGATTTTTTTTTTTTACTTGTGCTGACCCTCGCTTCTTTAAATGACGCTATCCCGAGGAGGACACCTAAAGGCGAGCCGTAATGGCCTCATCTTCGGCAGGCTCCTCTGGTTTTTTTTTTGTTTAGTTTTTTTTTTTACGTTGTGCTGACCCTCGTTCTTTAAATGACGCTATCCCGAGGAGGACACCTAAAGGCGAGCCGTAATGGCGTCATCTTCGGCAGGCCCCCGGTTTTTTTTTTTTTTCGATTTTTTTTTTGCTCTCCTAGATTTTTTTTTTTACGTTGTGCTGACCCTTCGTCTTTAAAATGACGCTACCCCGAGGAGGATCACCTAAAGGCGAGCCGTAAATGGCTCATCTTCGGCAGGCTCCTCGTTTTTTGATTTTTTTTTACGTTGTGCTGACCCTCGTCTTTAATGACGCTATCCCGAGGAGGACACCTAAAGGCGAGCCCGTAATGGCCTCATCTTCGGCAGGCTTCTGCTGGTTTTTTTTTTTTACGTTGTGCTGACCCTCGTTTTTAAATGACGCTATCCCCGAGGAGGACACCTAAAGGCAAGCCGTAATGGCCTCATCTTCGGCAGGCTCCGGATTTTTTTTTTTTATACGTTGTGCTGACCCTCGTTCTTTTAAATGACGCTATCCCCGAGGAGGACACCTAAAGGCAGCCGTAATGGCCTCATCTTCGGCAGGCTCTCTGGTTTTTTTTTTTTAGCGTTGTGCTGACCCTCGTTCTTTAAATGACGCTATCCCGAGGAGGACACCTAAGGCGAGCCGTAATGGCCTCATCTTTCGGCAGGCTCCTCCGGATTTTTTTTTTTTACGTTGTGCTGACCCTCGTTCTTTAAATGACGCTATCCGAGGAGGACACCTAAAGGCAGCCGTAATGGCCTCTCTTCGGCAGGCCTACTCTGGATTTTTTTTTTACCGTTGTGCTGACCCTCGCTCTTTAAATGACGCTATCCCGAGGAGGACACCTAAGGCGAGCCGTAATGGCCTCATCTTCGGCAGGCCTTCTCTGGTTTTTTTTGTTTTTTGTTTTTTTTTACGTTGTGCTGACCCTCGTTTTAAATGACGCTATCCCGAGGAGGACACCTAAAGGCAGCCGTAATGGCCTCATCTTCGGCAGGCTCTCTTCTGTTTTTTGTTTAGTTTTTTTTTTACGTTGTGCTGACCCTCGTTCTTTAAATGACGCTATCCGAGGAGGACACCTAAAGGCGAGCCGTAATGGCCTCATCTTCGGCAGGCCTCCCGATTTTTTTTTTTTTTACGTTGTGCTGACCCTCGTCTTTAAATGATGCTATCCCGAGGAGGACACCTAAAGGCAAGCCTAATGGCCTCATCTTCGGAGGCTACTCTGGATTTTTTTTTTTACGTTGTGCTGACCCTCCTCTTTAAATGACGCTATCCCGAGGAGGACACCTAAAGGCGAGCCGTAATGCCTCATCTTCGGCAGGCTCCTCTGGTTTTTTTTTTTTTTTTTTTTTAGTTGTGCTGACCTCGTTCTTTAAATGACGCTATCCCGAGGAGGACACCTAAAGGCAAGCCGTAATGGCCTCATCTTCGGCAGGCTACTCTGGATTTTTTTTTACGTTGTGCTGACCCTCGCTCTTTAAATGACGCTATCATCCGAGGAGGACACCTAAAGGCGAGCCTAATGGCTCATCTTCGGCAGGCTCCTCTGATTTTTTTTGTTTAGTTTTTTTTTACTTGTGCTGACCCTCGTTCTTTAAATGAGCTATCCCGAGAGGACACCTAAAGGCGAGCCGTAAATGGCCTCATCTTCAGGCCAGGACTCCTCCAGGTTTATTTTTTTTACGTTGTGCTGACCCCGTTCTTTTTTAAATGACGCTATCCCGAGGAGGACACCTAAAGGCAAGCCGTAATGGCCTCATCTTCGGCAGGCTACTCTGGATTTTTTTTTTACGTTGTGCTGACCCTCGCTCTTTAAATGACGCTATTCCCGAGGAGGCACCTAAAGGCGAGCCGTAATGGCCTCATCTTCGGCAGGCTCCTCTGGTTTTTTTGTTTTAGTTTTTTTTTTTTTTTTTATTTTTTTACGTTGTGCTGACCCTCGTTCTTTAAATGACGCTATCCCGAGGAGGACACCTAAAGGCGAGCCGTAATGGCCTCATCTTCGGCAGGCTCCTCCGGTTTTTTTTTTTTTTACGTTGTGCTGACCCTCGTTCTTTAAATGACGCTATCCCGAGGAGGACACCTAAAGGCAGCCGTAATGGCCTCATCTTCGGCAGGCTACTCCTGGTTTTTTTTTTTTATTTTACGTTGTGCTGACCCTCCGTCTTTAAATGACGCTATCCCGAGAGGACACCTAAAGGCAAGCCGTAATGGCCTCATCTTCGCAGGCTTCCTCTGGTTTTTGTTTTTTTTTTTTTACGTTGTGCTGACCCTCGTTCTTTAAATGACGCTATCCGAGGAGGACACCTAAAGGCGAGCCGTAATGGCCTCATCTTCGGCAGGCTTCTTTGGTTTGTTTTTTTTTTTACGTTGTGCTGACCCTCGTTCTTTAAATGACGCTATCCCGAGGAGGACACCTAAAGGCAGCCGTAATGGCCTCATCTTCGGCAGGCTCTCTTTGTTTAGTTTTTTTTACGTTGTGCTGACCCTCGTTCTTTAAATGAGCTATCGAGGAGACACCTAAAGGCGAGCCGTAATGGCCTCATCTTCGGCAGGCTCCTCTGGTTTTTTTTGGTTTTTAGTTTTTTTTTTTTTACGTTGTGCTGACCCTCGTTCTTTAAATGACGCTATCCCGAGGAGGACACCTAAAGGCGAGCCGTAATGGCCTCATCTTCGGCAGCTCCTCGGTTTTTTTTTTTACGTTGTGCTGACCCTCGTTTTTAATGACGCTACCCGAGGACACCTAAAGGAGCCGTAATGCCTCATCTTCGGCAGGCTCTTGGTTTTTTTTTTTTTTTTTACGTTGTGCTGACCCTCGTTCTTAAATGACGCTATCCCGAGGAGGACCCTAAAGGCGACCGTAATGGCCTCATCTTCGGCAGGTCCTCTGTTTTTTTTTTTGTTTTTTTTTTACGTTGTGCTGACCCTCGTTCTTTAAATGACGCTATCCCGAGGAGGACACCTAAAGGCGAGCGTAATGGCCTCATCTTCGGCAGCTCCTCGGTTTTTTTTTTTTTACGTTGTGCTGACCCTCGTTCTTTAAATGAGCTATCCCCGAGGAGGACACCTAAAGGCAAGCCGTAATGGCCTCATCTTCGGCAGGCTACTCTGGATTTTTTTTTTTTACGTTGTGCTGACCCTCGCTCTTTAAATGACGCTATCCCGAGGAGACACCTAAAGGCGAGCCGTAATGGCCTCATCTTCGCAGGCTCTTGGTTTTTTTTGTTTTAGTTTTTTTTTTACGTTGTGCTGACCCTCGTTCTTTAAATGACGCTATCCCGAGGAGGACACCTAAAGGCGAGCCGTAATGGCCTCATCTTCGGCAGGCTCCTCTGTTTTTTTTTTGTTTTTTTTTTTTTTTTTTTTACGTTGTGCTGACCCTCGTTCTTTAAATGAGCTATCCCGAGGAGGACACCTAAAGGCGAGCCGTAATGGCCTCATCTTCGGCAGGCCTCCTCGGTTTTTTTTTTACGTTGTGCTGACCCTCGTTCTTTAAATGACGCTATCCCGAGGAGGACACCTAAAGGCAGCCGTAATGGCCTCATCTTCGGCAGGCTCTCTTGGTTTTTTTTTTTTTACGTTGTGCTGCCTCTTCTTTAATGAGCTTCCGGGAGGACACCTAAGGCGAGCGTAATGGCTCATCTTCGGCAGGCTCTTGGTTTTTTTTTTTTTTTTTTTTTTTACGTTGTGCTGACCCTCGTTCTTTAAATGAGCTATCCGAGGAGGACACCTAAAGGCAGCCGTAATGGCCTCATCTTCGGCAGGCTCCTCTATTTTTTTTTTTACGTTGTGCTGACCCTCGTTCTTTAAATGATGCTATCCGAGGAGGACACCTAAAGGCAAGCCGTAATGGCCTCATCTTCGGCAGGCTACTCTGGATTTTTTTTTTTACGTTGTGCTGACCCTCGCTCTTTAAATGACGCTATCCCGAGGAGGACACCTAAAGGCGAGCCGTAATGGCCTCATCTTCGGCAGGCTCTCTGGTTTTTTTTGTTTTAGTTTTTTTTTTACGTTGTGCTGACCCTCGTTCTTTAAATGACGCTATCCCGAGGAGGACACCTAAAGGCGAGCCGTAATGGCCTCATCTTCGGCAGTCTCCTCTGGTTTTTTTTTTTAGTTTTTTTTTACGTTGTGCTGACCCTCGTTCTTTAAATGACGCTATCCCGAGAGGACACCTAAAGGCAGCCGTAATGGCCTCATCTTCGGCAGTCTCTCTGGTTTTTTTTTTTATTTTTTTTTTACGTTGTGCTGACCCTCGTTCTTTAAATGACGCTATCCCGAGAGGACACCTAAAGGCGAGCCGTAATGGCCTCATCTTCGGCAGGTCCTCCATTTTTTTTTGTTTTTTTTTTTTTTTTTTACGTTGTGCTGACCCTCGTTCTTTAAATGACGCTATCCGAGGAGGACACCTAAAGGCAAGCCGTAATGGCCTCATCTTCGGCAGGCTACTCTGGATTTTTTTTTTACTTTGTGCTGACCCTCGCTCTTTAAATGACGCTATCCGAGGAGGACACCTAAAGGCGAGCCGTAATGGCTCATCTTCGGCAGGCTCCTCTGTTTTTTTTTGTTTTTTTTTTTTACGTTGTGCTGACCCTCGTTCTTTAAATGACGCTATCCCAGGAGGACACCTAAAGGCGAGCCGTAATGGCCTCATCTTCGGCAGGCTCTCTGGTTTTTTTTTTTTTTTTTTTTTTTACGTTGTGTGACCCTGTCTTTAATGAGCTATCCGAGAGGACACCTAAAGGCAGCCTATGCCTCATCTCGGCAGTCCTCTGTTTTTTTTTTTTTTTTTTTTTTTTTACTTGTGCTGACCCTCGTTCTTTAAATGACGCTATCCGAGGAGGACACCTAAAGGGAGCCGTAATGCCCATCTTCGGCGGCCCTCGTTTTTTTTTTTTTTTCGTTGTGCTGACCCTCGTTCTTTAAATGACGCTATCCAGGAGGACACCTAAAGGCAAGCCGTAATGGCCTCATCTTCGGCAGGCTACTCTGGATTTTTTTTTTACATTGTGCTGACCCTCGCTCTTTAAATGACGCTATCCCGAGGAGGACACCTAAAGGCGAGCCGTAATGGCCTCATCTTCGGCAGGCTCCTCTGGTTTTTTTGTTTTATTTTTTTTTACGTTGTGCTGACCCTCGTTCTTCAAATGACGTTATCCCGAGGAGGACACCTAAAGGCTAGCCGTAATGGCCTCATCTTCGGCAGGCTCTTCTGGTTTTTTTTTTCTGTTTTTTTGTTCTAGTTTTTTTTTTACGTTGTGCTGACCCTCGTTCTTTAAATGATGCTATCAAAGAGGACACCTAAAGGCGAGCCATAATGGCCTCATCTACGGCAGGTTCCTCTGATTTTTTTTTCAGGTTTTTTCCAGTTTTTTTTTTTACATTGTGCTCACCCTCGTTCTTTAAATGATTCTATCCCGAGGAGGACACCTAAAGGCGAGCCGTAATGGCCTCATCTTCGGCAGGCTCCTCCGGTTTATTTTTTTTTTACGTTGTGCTGACCCTCGTTCTTTAAATGACGCTATCCCGAGGAGGACACCTAAAGGCAAGCCGTAATGGCCTCATCTTCGGCAGGCTACTCTGGATTTTTTTTTTACGTTTGCTGACCCTCCTCTTTAAATGACGCTATCCCGAGAGGACACCTAAAGGCGAACCGTAATGGCCTCATCTTCGGCAGGCTCCTCTGGTATTTTTTGTTTTAGTTTTTTTTTTTTACGTTGTGCTGACCCTCGTTCTTTAAATGACGCTATCCCGAGGAGGACACCTAAAGGCGAGCTGTAATGGCCTCATCTTCGGCAGGTTCCTCCGGTTTTTTTTTTTTACGTTGTGCTGACCCTCGTTCTTTAAATGACGCTATCCCGAGGAGGACACCTAAAGGCAAGCCGTAATGGCCTCATCTTCGGCAGGCTACTCTGGATTTTTTTTTTTACGTTGTGCTGACCCTCGCTCTTTAAATGACGCTATCCCGAGGAGGACACCTAAAGGCGAGCCGTAATGGCGTCTTCTTCGGCAGGCTCCTCTAGTTTTTTTGTTTTAGTTTTTTTTTTTTACGTTGTGCTGACCCTCGTTCTTTAAATACGCTATCCCGAGGAGGACACCTAAAGGCGAGCCGTAATGGCCTCATCTTCGGCAGGCTCCTCCGGTATTTTTTTTTACGTTGTGCTGACCCTCTTCTTTAAATGACGCTATCCCGAGGAGGACACCTAAGGCAAGCCGTAATGGCCTCATCTTCGGCAGGCTCTCTGGATTTTTTTTTTACGTTGTGCTGACCCTCGCTCTTTAAATGACGCTATCCCGAGGAGACACCTAAAGGCGAGCCGTAATGGCCTCATCTTCGGCAGGCTTCTTGGTTTTTTTGTTTTAGTTTTTTTTTTTACGTTGTGCTGACCCTCGTTCTTTAAATGAGCTATCCCGAGGAGGACACCTAAAGGCAGCCGTAATGGCCTCATCTTCGGCAGGCCCTCCGATTTTTTTTTTTACGTTGTGCTGACCCTCGTTCTTTAAATGACGCTATCCGAGGAGGACACCTAAAGGCAAGCCGTAATGGCCTCATCTTCGGCAGGCTACTCTGGATTTTTTTTTTTACGTTGTGCTGACCCTCGCTCTTTAAATGACGCTATCCCGAGGAGGACACCTAAAGGAGAGCCGTAATGGCCTCATCTTCGGCAGGCTCCTATGGTTTTTTTGTTTAGTTTTTTTTTTACGTTGTGCTGACCCTCGTTCTTTAAATGACGCTATCCCGAGGAGGACACCTAAAGGCGAGCCGTAATGGCCTCATCTTCGGCAGGCTCCTCTGGTTTTTTTTGTTTTTTTTTTTTTACGTTGTGCTGACCCTCGTTCTTTAAATGACGCTATCCCGAGAGGACACCTAAAGGCTAGCCGTAATGGCCTCATCTTCGGCAGCTCTTCTGGTTTTTTTTTTTTCTGTTTTTTTGATCTAGTTTTTTTTTTTACGTTGTGCTGACCCTCGTTCTTTAAATGATGCTATCCGAGAGGACACCTAAAGGCGAGCCGTAATGGCCTCATCTACGGCAGGTCCTCCATTTTTTTTCGGTTTTTCCAGTTTTTTTTTTTTAGATTGTGCTGACCCTCGTTCTTTAAATGACGCTATCCCGAGGAGGACACCTAAAGGCAAGCCGTAATGGCCTCATCTTCGGCAGGCTACTCTGGATTTTTTTTTTACTTGTGCTGACCCTCGCTCTTTAAATGACGCTATCCCGAGGAGGACACCTAAAGGCGAGCCGTAATGGCCTCATCTTCGGCAGGCTCCTCTGGTTTTTTTTGTTTTAGTTTTTTTTTTTTTACGTTGTGCTGACCCTCGTTCTTTAAATGACGCTATCCCGAGGAGGACACCTAAAGGCGAGCCGTAATGGCCTCATCTTCGGCAGGCTCCTCTGGTTTTTTTTTTCGTTTTTTGTTCTATTTTTTTTTTTACGTTGTGCTGACCCTGTTCTTTAAATGATGCTACCCGAGAGGACACCTAAAGGCGAGCCGTAATGGCCTCATCTTCGGCAGGTCCTCTGATTTTTTTCGTTTTTTTCAGTTTTTTTTTTACTTGTGCTGACCCTCTTCTTTAAATGACGCTATCCGAGGAGGACACCTAAAGGAGAGCCGTAATGCCACATCTTCGGCCGGCACCTCCGGTTTTTTTTTTTTTTTACGTTGTGCTGACCCTCGTTCTTTAAATGACGCTATCCCGAGGAGGACACCTAAAGGCAAGCCGTAATGGCCTCATCTTCGGCAGGCTACTCTGGATTTTTTGTTTTACATTGTGCTGACCTCGCTCTTTAAATGACGCTATCCCGAGGAGGACACCTAAAGGCGAGCCGTAATGGCCTCATCTTCGGCAGGCTCCTCTGGTTTTTTTTGTTTTATTTTTTTTTTACGTTGTGCTGACCCTCGTTCTTTAAATGACGCTATCCCGAGGAGGACACCTAAAGGCTAGCCGTAATGGCCTCATCTTCGGCAGGCTCTTCTGGTTTTTTTTTTTCTGTTTTTTTGTTCTAGTTTTTTTTTTACGTTGTGCTGACCCTCGTTCTTTAAATGATGCTATCAAGAGGACACCTAAAGGCGAGCCATAATGGCCTCATCTACGGCAGGTTCCTCTGATTTTTTTTTCAGGTTTTTTTCCAGTTTTTTTTTTACATTGTGCTCACCCTCGTTCTTTAAATGATCTATCCCGAGGAGGACACCTAAAGGCGAGCCGTAATGGCCTCATCTTCGGCAGGCTCCTCCGGTTTTTTTTTTTTACGTTGTGCTGACCCTCGTTCTTTAAATGACGCTATCCCGAGGAGGACACCTAAAGGCAAGCCGTAATGGCCTCATCTTCGGCAGGCTACTCTGGATTTTTTTTTTACGTTTGCTGACCCTCACTCTTTAAATGACGCTATCCCGACGAGGACACCTAAAGGCGAACCGTAATGGCCTCATCTTCGGCAGGCTCCTCTGGTATTTTTTGTTTTAGTTTTTTTTTTTTACGTTGTGCTGACCCTCGTTCTTTAAATGACGCTATCCCGAGGAGGACACCTAAAGGCGAGCTGTAATGGCCTCATCTTCGGCAGGTTCCTCCGGTTTTTTTTTTTACGTTGTGCTGACCCTCGTTCTTTAAATGACGCTATCCCGAGGAGGACACCTAAAGGCAAGCCGTAATGGCCTCATCTTCGGCAGGCTACTCTGGATTTTTTTTTTTACGTTGTGCTGACCCTCGCTCTTTAAATGACGCTATCCCGAGGAGGACACCTAAAGGCGAGCCGTAATGGCGTCTTCTTCGGCAGGCTCCTCTAGTTTTTTTTGTTTTAGTTTTTTTTTTTTACGTTGTGCTGACCCTCGTTCTTTAAATAACGCTATCCCGAGGAGGACACCTAAAGGCGAGCCGTAATGGCCTCATCTTCGGCAGGCTCCTCCGGTATTTTTTTTACGTTGTGCTGACCCTCATTCTTTAAATGACGCTATCCCGAGGAGGACACCTATAGGCAAGCCGTAATGGCCTCATCTTCGGCAGGCTACTCTGGATTTTTTTTTTTACGTTGTGCTGACCCTCGCTCTTTAAATGACGCTATCCCGAGGAAGACACCTAAAGGCGAGCCGTAATGGCCTCATCTTCGGCAGGCTTCTTTGGTTTTTTTTGTTTTAGTTTTTTTTTTTACGTTGTGCTGACCCTCGTTCTTTAAATGATGCTATCCCGAGGAGGACACCTAAAGGCTAGCCGTAATGGCCTCATCTTCGGCAGGCACCTCCGATTTTTTTTTTTACGTTGTGCTGACCCTCGTTCTTTAAATGATGCTATCACGAGGAGGACACCTAAAGGCAAGCTGTAATGGCCTCATCTTCGGCAGGCTACTCTGGATTTTTTTTGTTACGTTGTGCTGACCCTCGCTCTTTAAATGACGCTATCCCGAGGAGGACACCTAAAGGAGAGCCGTAATGGCCTCACCTTCGGCAGGGTCCTATGGTTTTTTTTGTTTTAGTTTTTTTTTTTTACGTTGTGCTGACCCTCGTTCTTTAAATGACGCTATCCCGAGGAGGACACCTAAAGGCGAGCCGTAATGGCCTCATCTTCGGCAGGCTCCTCCGGTATTTTTTTTTTTTTTTTTTACGTTGTGCTGACCCTCGTTCTTTAAATGACGCTATCCCGAGGAGGACACCTAAAGGCAAGCAGTAATGGCCTCATCTTCGGCAGGCTACTCTGGATTTTTTTTTTTACTTTGTGCTAACCCTCGCTCTTTAAATGACGCTATCCCGAGGAGGACACCTAAAGGCGAGCCGTAATGGCCTCATCTTCGGCAGGCTCCTCTGGTTTTTTTTTTTTAGTTTTTTTTTTTTTACGTTGTGCTGACCCTCGTTCTTTAAATGACGCTATCCCGAGGAATCACCTAAAGGCGATCCGTAATGGCCTCATCTTCGGCAGGCACCTCTGGGTTTTTTTTTCGGTTTTTTTGTTCTAATTTTTTTTTTACGTTGTGCTGACCCTTGTTCTTTAAATGATGCTACCCGAAGAGGACACCTAAAGGCGAGCCATAATGGCCTCATCTACGGCAGGTTCCTCCTATTTTTTTTTCAGGTTTTTTTCCAGTTTTTTTTTACATTGTGCTGACCATCGTTCTTTAAATGACGCTATCCCGAGGAGTACACCTAAAGTAGAGCCGTAGTGGCCACATCTTCAGCAGGCTCCTCCGGTTTTTTTTTTTTTTTACGTTGTGCTGACCCTCGTTCTTTAAATGACGCTATCCCGAGGAGGACACCTAAAGGCAAGCCGTAATGGCCTCATCTTCGGCAGGCTACTCTGGATTTTTTTTTTTACTTTGTGCTAACCCTCGCTCTTTAAATGACGCTATCCCGAGGAGGACACCTAAAGGCGAGCCGTAATTGCTTCATCTTCGGCAGGCTCCTCTGGTTTTTTTTATTTAGTTTTTTTTTTTTTACGTTGTGCTGACCCTCGTTCTTTAAATGACGCTATCCCGAGGAATACACCTAAAGGCGATCCGTAATGGCCTCATCTTCGGCAGGCACCTCTGGGTTTTTTTTTCGGTTTTTTTGTTCTAATTTTTTTTTTTACGTTGTGCTGACCCTTGTTCTTTAAATGATGCTACCCCGAAGAGGACACCTAAAGGCGAGCCATAATGGCCTCATCTACGGCAGGTTCCTCCTATTTTTTTTTTCAGGTTTTTTTCCAGTTTTTTTTTTACATTGTGCTGACCCTCGTTCTTTAAATGACGCTATCCCGAGGAGGACACCTAAAGTAGAGCTGTAGTGGCCACATCTTCGGCAGGCTCCTCCGGTTTTTTTTTTTTTTTACGTTGTGCTGACCCTCGTTCTTTAAATGACGCTATCCCGAGGAGGACACCTAAAGGCAAGCCGTAATGGCCTCATCTTCGGCAGGCTACTCTGGATTTTTTTTTTTTACTTTGTGCTAACCCTCGCTCTTTAAATGACGCTATCCCGAGGAGGACACCTAAAGGCGAGCCGTAATGGCCTCATCTTCGGCAGGCTCCTCTGGTTTTTTTTGATTTAGTTTTTTTTTTTTTACGTTGTGCTGACCCTCGTTCTTTAAATGACGCTATCCCGAGGAATACACCTAAAGGCGATCCGTAATGGCCTCATCTTCGGCAGGCACCTCTGGGTTTTTTTTTCGGTTTTTTTGTTCTAATTTTTTTTTTACGTTGTGCTGACCCTTGTTCTTTAAATGATGCTACCCGAAGAGGACACCTAAAGGCGAGCCATAATGGCCTCATCTACGGCAGGTTCCTCCTATTTTTTTTTCAGGTTTTTTTCCAGTTTCTTTTTTACATTGTGCTGACCCTCATTCTTTAAATGACGCTATCCCGAGGAGGACACCTAAAGTAGAGCCGTAGTGGCCACATCTTCGGCAGGCTCCTCCGGTTTTTTTTTTTTTTACGTTGTGCTGACCCTCGTTCTTTAAATGACGCTATCCCGAGGAGGACACCTAAAGGCAAGCCGTAATGGCCTCATCTTCGGCAGGCTACTCTGGATTTTTTTTTTACGTTGTGCTGACCCTAGCTCTTTAAATGACGCTATCCCGAGGAGGACACCTAAAGGCGAGCCGTAATGGCCTCATCTTCGGCAGGCTCCTCTGGTATTTTTTGTTTTAGTTTTTTTTTTACGTTGTGCTGACCCTCGTTCTTTAAATGACGCTATCCCGAGTAGGACACCTAAAGGCGAGCCGTAATGGCCTCATCTTCGGCAGGCTCCTCCGGTTTTTTTTTTTTTTTTAACGTTGTGCTGACCCTCGTTCTTTAAATGACGCTGTCCCGAGGAGGACACCTAAAGGCAAGCCGTAATGGCCTCATCTTCGGCAGGCTACTCTGGATTTTTTTTTTTACGTTGTGCTGACCCTCGCTCTTTAAATGACGCTATCCCGAGGAGGACACCTAAAGGCGAGCCGTAATGGCCTCATCTTCGGCAGGCTCCTCTGGTTTTTTTTGTTTTAGTTTTTTTTTTTTTACGTTGTGCTGACCCTCGTTCTTTAAATGACGCTATCCCGAGCAGGACACCTAAAGGCTAGCCGTAATGGCCTCATCTTCGGCAGGCTCTTCTGGTTTTTTTTTTCTGTTTTTTTGTTCTAGTTTTTTTTTTACGTTGTGCTGACCCTCGTTCTTTAAATGATGCTATTTCGAAGAGGACACCTAAAGGCGAGCCATAATGGCCTCATCTACGGCAGGTTCCTCCGATTTTTTTTTTCAGGTTATTTTCCAGTTTTTTTTTTTTTAGATTGTGCTGAACCTCGCTCTTTAAATGACGCTATCCCAAGGAGGACACCTAAAGGCGAACCGTAATGGCCTCATCTTCGGCAGGCTCCTCTGGTATTTTTTGTTTTAGTTTTTCTTTTACGTTGTGCTGACCCTCGTTCTTTAAATGACGCTATCCCGAGGAGGACACCTAAAGGCGAGCTGTAATGGCCTTATCTTCGGCAGGCTCCTCCGGTTTTTTTTTTTTTACGTTGTGCTGACCCTCGTTCTTTAAATGACGCTATCCCGAGGAGGACACCTAAAGGCGAGCCATAATGGCGTCTTCTTCGGCAGGCTCCTCTAGTTTTTTTTGTTTTAGTTTTTTTTTTACGTTGTGTTGACCCTCGTTCTTTAAATGACGCTATCCCGAGCAGGACACCTAAAGGCTAGCCGTAATGGCCTCATCTTCGGCAGGCTCTTCTGTTTTTTTTTTGTTTTTTTGTTCTAGTTTTTTTCTTTACGTTGTGCTGACCCTCGTTCTTTAAATGATGCTATTTCGAAGAGGACACCTAAAGGCGAGCCATAATGGCCTCATCTACGGCAGGTTCCTCCGATTTTTTTTTCAGGTTTTTTTCCAGTTTTTTTTTTTAGATTGTGCTGACCCTCGTTCATTAAATGATGCTATCCCGAGGAGGACACCTAAAGGCGAGCCATAATGGCCTCATCTTCGGCAGGCTCCTCCGGTTTATTTTTTTTATGTTGTGCTGACCCTCGTTCTTTAAATGACGCTATCCCGAGGAGGACACCTAAAGGCAAGCCGTAATGGCCTCATCTTCGGCAGGCTACTCTGGATTTTTTTTTTTTACGTTCTGCTGACCCTCGCTCTTTAAATGACGCTATCCCGAGGAGGACACCTAAAGGTGAACCGTAATGGCCTCATCTTCGGCAGGCTCCTCTGGTATTTTTTGTTTTAGTTTTTTTTTACGTTGTGCTGACCCTCGTTCTTTAAATGACGCTATCCCGAGGAGGACACCTAAAGGCGAGCTGTAATGGCCTCATCTTCGGCAGGCTCCTCCGGGTTTTTTTTTTTTTTTACGTTGTGCTGACCCTCGTTCTTTAAATGACGCTATCCCGAGGAGGACACCTAAAGGCAAGCCGTAATGGCCTCATCTTCGGCAGGCTACTCTGGATTTTTTTTTTTTTTACGTTCTGCTGACCCTCGCTCTTTAAATGACGCTATCCCGAGGAGGACACCTAAAGGCGAGCCATAATGGCGTCTTCTTCAGCAGGCTCCTCTAGTTTTTTTTGTTTTAGTTTTTTTTTACGTTATGCTGACCCTCGTTCTTTAATTGACGCTATCCCGAGGAGGACACCTAAAGGCTAGCCGTAGTGGCCTCATCTTCGGCAGGCTCCTCTGGTTTTTTTTGTTTTAGTTTTTTTTTACGTTGTGCTGACCCTCGTTCTTTAAATGACGCTATCCCGAGGAAGACACCTAAAGGCGAGCCGTAATGGCCTCATCTACGGCAGGTTCCTCCGATTTTTTTTTCAGGTTTTTTTCCAGTTTTTTTTTTTTTTACATTGTACTGACCCTCGTTCTTTAAATGATGCTATCCCGAGGAGGACACCTAAAGGCGAGTCGTAATGGCCTCATCTTCGGCAGGCTCCTCCGGTTTCTGTTTTTTCTACGTTGTGCTGACCCTCGTTCTTTAAATGACGCTATCCCGAGGAGGACACCTAAAGGCGAGCCGTAATGGCCTCATCTTCGGCAAGCTCCTCCATTTTTTTTTTACGTTGTGCTGACCCTCGTTCTTTAAATGACGCTATCCCGAGGAGGACACCTAAAGGCAAGCCGGAATGGCCTCATCTTCGGCAGGCTACTCTGGATTTTTTTTTTTACGTTGTGCTGACCCTCGCTCTTTAAATGACGCTATCCCGAGGAGGACACCTAAAGGCGAGCCGTAATGGCCTCATCTTCGGCAGGCTCCTCTGGTTTTTTTTTTCTGTTTTTTTGTTCTAGTTTTTTTTTTACGTTGTGCTGACCCTCGTTCTTTAAATGATGCTATCCCGAGGAGGACACCTAAGGGCGAGCCGTAATGGCCTCATCTTCGGCAGGCTCCTCCGGTTTCTTTTTTTTTTACGTTGTGCTGACACTCGTTCTTTAAATGACGCTATCCCGAGGAGGACAACTAAAGGCAAGCCGTAATGGCCTCATCTTTGGCAAGATACTCTGGATTTTTTTTTTACGTTGTGCTGACCCTCGTTCTTTAAATGACGATATCCAGAGGAGGACACCTAAAGGCGAGCCGTAATGGCCTCATCTTCGGCAAGCTGCTCTGGTTTTTTTTTCTGGTTTTTTTTTACGTTGTGCTGACCCTTGTTTTTTAAATGACGCTATCCCGAGGAGGACACCTAAAGGCGAGCTGTAATGGCATCATCTTCGGCAGGCTCCTCCGATTTTTTTTTTTTTTTTACGTTTTGCTGACCCTCGTTCTTTAAATGATGCTATCCCGAGGAGGACACCTAAAGGCGAGCCGTAATGGCCTCATCTTCGGCAGGCTACTCTGAGTTTTTTTTTTTACGTTGTGCTGACCCTCGCTCTTTAAATGACGCTATCCCGAGGAGGACACCTAAAGGCGAGCCGTAATGGCCTCATCTTCGGCAGGCTCCTCTAGTTTTTTTTTGTTTTAGTTTTTTTTTTTTACGTTGTGCTGACCCTCGTTCTTTAAATGACGCAATCACGAGGAGGACACCTAAAGGCTAGCCGTAGTGGCCTCATCTTCGGCAGGCTCCTCTGGTTTTTTTTTTCTGTTTTTTTGTTCTAGTTTTTTTTTTACGTTGTGCTGACCCTCGTTTTTTAAATGATGCTATCCCGAAGAGGACACCTAAAGGCGAGCCATAATGGCCTCATCTACGGCAGGTTCCTCCGATTTTTTTTTTCAGGTTTTTTACCAGTTTTTTTGTTTACATTGTGCTGACCCTCGTTCTTTAAATGATGCTATCCCGAGGAGGACACCTAAAGGCGAGCCGTAATGGCCTCATCTTCGGCAAGCTACTCTGGATTTTTTTTTTTACGTTCTGCTGACCCTCGCTCTTTAAATGACGCTATCCCGAGGAGGACACCTAAAGGCGAGCCGTAATGGCCTCATCTTCGGCAGGCTCCTCTGGTTTTTTTTGTTTTAGTTTTTTTTTTACATTGCGCTGACCCTCGTTCTTTAAATGACGCTATCCCGAGGAGGACACCTAAAGGCGAGCCGTAATGGCCTCATCTTCGGAATGCTCCTCCGTTTTTTTTTTTTTTTTACGTTGTGCTGACCCTCCTTCTTTAAATGACGCTATCCCGAGGGGACACCTAAAGGGAAGCCGTAATGGCCTCATCTTCGGCAGGCTACTCTGGATTTTTTTTTGTGCGTTGTGCTGACCCTCGATCTTTAAATAACGCTATCCCGAGGAGGACACCTAAAGGCTAGACGTAATGGCCCCATCTTTGGCATGCTCCTCTGGTTTTTTTTTCTGTTTTTTTGTTCTAGTTTTTTTGTTTTTTACGTTGTGCTGACCCTCGTTCTTTAAATGATGCTCTCCCAAAGAGGACACGTCAAGGCGAGCCATAATGGCCTCATCTACAGCAGGCTCCTCCGATTTTTTTTCAGGGTTTTTTCCAGTTTTTTTTTATGTTGTGCTGACCCTCGTTCTTTAAATGACGCTATCCCGAGGAGGACACCTAAAGGCGAGCCGTAATGGCCTCATCTTCGACAGGCTCCTTAGTTTTTTTTTTTTTTTTTTACGTTGTGCTGACCCTCGTTCTTTAAATGACGTTATCCCGAGGAGGACACCTAAAGGCAAGCCGTAATGGCCTCATCTTCGGCAGGATACTCTGGATTTTTTTTTTTTACGTTGTGCTGACCTTCGTTCTTCAAAAGACGCTATCCCGAGGAGGACACCTAAAGGCGAGCCGTAATGGCCTCATCTTCTGCAGGCTCCTCTGGTTTTTTTTGTTTTAGTTTTTTTTTTTTTACGTTGTGCTGACCCTCGTTCTTTAAATGACGGTATCCCGAGGAGGACACCTAAAGGCGAGCCGTAATGGCCTCAACTTCGGCAGGCTCCCTTGTTTTTTTTTGTTTTAGTTTTTTTTTTTACGTTGTGCTGACCCTCGTTCTTTAAATGATGCTATCCCGAAGAGGACACCTAAAGGCGAGCCATAATGGCCTTATCTACGGCAGGCTCCTCCATTTTTTTTCCAGTTTTTTTTTTACGTTGTGCTGACCCTTGTCCTTTAAATGATGCTATCCCGAGGAGGACACCAAAAGGCGAGCCGTAATGACCTCAACTTCGGCAGGCTCCTCCAGCTTTTTTATTTTTTTTATTTTTTTACGTTGTGCTGACCCTCGTTCTTTTAATGACGCTATCCCGAGGAGGACACCTAAAGGCAAGCTGTCATGGCCTCATCTTCGGCAGGCTACTCTGGATTTTTTTTTACGTTGTGCTGACCTCGCTCTTTAAATGACGCTATCCCGAGGAGGACACCTAAAGACGAGCCGTAATGGCCTCATCTTCGGAAGGCTCCTCTGGTTTGTTTTGTTTTAGTTTTTTTTTTTACGATGTGTTGACCCTCGTTCTTTAAATGACGCTATCCCGAGGAAGACACCTAAAGGCGAGCCGTAATGGCCTCATCTTCGGCAGACTGCTCTGGTTTTTTTTGTTCTAGTTTTTTTTTTTTTTACGTTGTGCTGACCCTCATTCTTTAAATGATGCTATCCCGAAGAGGACACCTAAAGGCGAGCCATAATGACCTCATCTTCGGCAGGCTCCTTTAATTTTTTTATACGTTGTGCTGACCCTCGTTCTTTAAATGACGCTATCCCGAGGAGGACACCTAAAGGGAAGCCGTAATGGCCTCATCTTCGGCAGGCTCCTCTGGTTTTTTTTTTCCGTTTTTTTTCCTGCTTTTTTTTTTTTACATTGTGCTGACCGTCGTTCTTTAAATGATGCTATCCCGAGGAGGAAACCTAAAGGCGAGCCATAATGGCCTCATCTTCAGCAGGCTCCTCTGGTTTTTTTTCGGTTATTTTTTCCGGGGTTTTTTTTTTTTTACGTTGTGGCGACTCTCGTTCTTTAAATGACACTATCCCGAGGAGGACACCTAAAGGCATGCCGTAATGGCCTCATCTTCGGCAAGCTCCTCTGGTTTTTTTTTTCGGTTATTTTTTCCTGGTGTTTTTTTTTTTACGTTGTGCTGACCCTCGTTCATTAAATGACTCTATCCCGAGGAGGACACCTGAAGACGAGCCGTAATGGCCTCATCTTCGGCAGGCTCCTCTATTTTTTTTACTTTATGCAGACCCTCATTCTTTAAATGACGTTATCCCGAGGAGGACACCTACAGCCGAGCCATAATTGCCTCATCTTTGGGAGGCTCGTCCGGTTTTTTTTCCAGTTTTTTTATTTACATTGTGCTGACCCTCGTTCTTTAAATGACGCTATCCCGAGGAGGACTCCTATAGGCGAGCTGCAATGACCTCATCTTCGGCAGGCTCCTCTGGTTTTTTTTTTGTTTTTTTTTACGTTGTGCTGACCCTCGTTCTTTAAATGACGCTATCCCAAGGAGGACATCTAAAGGCGAGCCATAGTGGCCTGATCTTCGGCAGGCTCCTCCGGTTTTTTATTTTTTTAATTTTTTTATGTTGTGCTGACCCTCATTCTTTAAATAACGCTATCCCGAGGAGGAAACCTAAAGGCGAACCATAATGGCCTCATCTTCGGCAAGCTCCTCTGCTTTTTTTTTCCGGGTTTTTTTTTCCAGTTTTTTTTTTACGTTGTGCTGACCCTCGTTCTTTAAATGACGCTATCCCGAGGATGACACCTAAAGGCGAGCCGTAATGGCCTCATCTTCGGCAAGCTCCTCCGGTTTTTTTCCAGTTTTTGTTTCTTTTTTTCTATACATTGTGCTGACCCTCGTCCTTTAAATGATGCTATCCCGAGGAGGACACCAAAAGGCGAGCCGTAATGGCCTCATCTTCGGCAGGCTCCTCCAGTTTTTTTATTTTTATTTTTTTATTTTTTTACGTTCTGCTGACCCTCGTTCTTTAAATGACGCTATCTCGAGGAGGACACCTAAAGGCAAGCCGTAATGGCCTCATCTTCGGCAGGCTACTCAGGATTTTTTTTCTTTTACGTTGTGCTGACCCTCGCTCTTTAAATGACGCTATCCCGAGGAGGACACCTAATGGCGAGCCGTAATGGCCTCATCTTCGGCAGCCTCCTCTGCCTTTTTTTTTCCGGGTTTTTTTTCCTGTTTTTTTTTTACGTTGCGCTGACCCTCGTTCTTTAAAGGACGTTATCCCGAGGAGGATACCTAAAGATGAGCCATAATGGCCTTATCTTCGACAGGCTCCTCTGGTTTTTTTTCTGGTTTTTTTTGTTACGTTGTGCTGACCCTCGTTCTTTAAATGACGCTATCCCGAGGAGGACACCTAAAGGCGAGCCGTAATGGCCTTATCTTCAGCAGGTCCTCTGGTTTTTTTTTTTTTCGTTTTTTTTAGTTTTTTTAAGTTGTGCTGACCCTCGTTCTTTAAATGATGCTATCCCGAAGAGGACACCTAAAGGCGAGCCATAATGGCCTCATCTACGGCAGGCTCCCCCGATTTTTTTTCCAGGTTTTTTTCCATTTTTTTTTTTTTACGTTGTGCTGACCCTCGTTCTTTAAATGACGCTATCTCGAGGAAGACACCTAAAGGCGAGCCGTAATGGCCTCATCTTCGGCAAGCTCCTCCAGTTTTTTTTCCAGTTTTTGTTTTTTTTTTCTACGTTGTGCTGACCCTCGTCCTTTAAATGATGCTATCCCGAGGAGGACACCTAAAGGCGAGCCGTAATGGCCTCATCTTCGGCAGGCTCCTCTGGTTTTTTTATTTTTTATTTTTTTATTTTTTTTACGTTGCGCTGACCCTCGTTCTTTAAATGACGCTATCTCGAGGAGGACACCTAAAGGCAAGCCGTAATGGCCTCATCTTCGGCAGGCTACTCAGAATTTTTTTCTTTTACGTTGTGCTGACCCTCGCTCTTTAAATGATGCTATCCCGAGAAGGACACCTAAAGGCGAGCTGTAGTGGCCTCATCATCGGCAGCCTCCTCTGGTTTTTTTTGTTTTGGTTTTTTTTTTTACCTTGTGCTGACCCTCGTTCTTTAAATGACGCTATCCCGAGGAGGACACCTAAAGGCGAGCCGTAATGGCCTCATTTTCGGCAGGCTCCTCTGGTTTTTTTTTTTTCGGTTTTTTTTGTTCTAGTTTTTTTTTTTACGTTGTGCTGACCCTCGTTCTTTAAATGACGCTATCCCGAGGAGGACACCTACAGGCGAGCTATAATTGCCTCATCATCGGCAGGCTCGTCCGGCATTTTTTTTTCCAGTTTTTTTTTTTATTTACATTGTGCTGACCCTTGTTCTTTAAATGACGCTATCCCGAGGAGGACACCTATAGGCGAGCTGTAATGGCCTCATCTTCAGCAGGCTCATCTGGTTTTTTTTTTTTGGTTTTTTTTTACGTTGTGTTGACCCTCGTTCTTTAAATGACGCTATCCCGAGGAGGACATCTAAAGGCGAGTCGTGATGGCCTCATCTTCGGCAGGCTCCTCTGTATTTTTTTTTTACGTTGTGCTGACCCTCGCTCTTTGAATGACGCTATCCCGAGGAGGACACCTAAAGGCGAGCCGTAATGGCCTCATCTTCGGCAGGCTCCTCTGGTTTTTTTTTGTTTTAATTTTTTTTTACGTTGTGCTGACCCTCGTTCTTTAAATGACGCTTTCTCGAGGAGGACACCTAAAGGCAAGCCGTAATGGCCTTATCTTCGGCAGGTCCTCTGGTTTTTTTTTTCGTTTTTTTAGTTTTTTTTTTTTTTACGTTGTGCTGACCCTCGTTCTTTAAATGATGCTATCCCGAAGAGGACACCTAAAGGCGAGCCATAATGGCCTCATCTACGGCAGGCTACTCAGGATTTTTTTTTAGGTTTTTTTCCAGTTTTTTTTATTTTTTATTTTTTATTTTTTTTACGTTCTGCTGACCCTCGTTCTTTAAATGACGCTATATCGAGGAGGACACCTAAAGGCAAGCCGTAATGGCCTCATCTTCGGCAGGCTACTCAGGATTTTTTTTCTTTTACGTTGTGCTGACCCTCGCTCTTTAAATGACGCTATCCCGAGGAGGACACCTAAAGGCGAGCCGTAATGGCCTTATCTTTGGCAGGTCCTCTGGTTTTTTTTTCGTTTTTTTTAGTTATTTTTTTTACGTTGTGCTGACCCTCGTTCTTTAAATGATGCTATCCCGAAGAGGACACCTAAAGGCAAGCCATAATGGCCTCATCTACGGGAGGCTCCTCCGATTTTTTTTCTAGGTTTTTTTCCAGTTTTTTTTTTAACGTTGTGCTGACCCTCGTTCTTTAAATGACGCTATCCCGAGGATGACACCTAAAGGCGAGCCGTAATGGCCTCATCCTCGGCAGACTCCTCCGGTTTTTTTTCCAGTTTTTGTTTCTTTTTTTCTATACGTTGTGCTGACCCTCGTCCTTTAAATAATGCTATCCCGAGGAGGAAACCTAAAGGCGAGCCGTAATGGCCTCATCTTCGGCAGGCTCCTCCGGTTTTTTGATTTTTTATTTTTTTATTTTTTTACGTTCTGCTGACCCTCGTTCTTTAAATGACGCTATCTCGAGGAGGACACCTAAAGGCGAGCCGTAATGGCCTCATCTTCGGCAGGCTACTCAGGATTTTTTTTCTTTTACGTTGTGCTGACCCTCGCTCTTTAAATGACGCTATCCCGAGGAGGACACCTAAAGGCGAGCCGTAATGGCCTCATCTTTGTCAGCCTCCTCTGCCTTTTTTTTTCCGGATTTTTTTTCCTGTTTTTTTTTTACGTTGTGCTGACCCTCGTTCTTTAAAGGACGTTATCCCGAGGAGGATACCTAAAGATGAGCCATAATGGCCTTATCTTCGGCATGCTCCTCTGGTTTTTTTTTCTGGTTTTTTTTGTTACGTTGTGCTGACCCTCGTTCTTTAAATGACGCTATCCCGAGGAGGACACCTAAAGGCGAGCCGTAACGGCCTTATCTTCGGCAGGTCCTCTTGTTTATTTTTTTCCTTTTTTTTAGTTTTTTTTTTAAGTTGTGCTGACCCTCGTTCTTTAAATGATGCTATCCCGAAGAGGACACATAAAGGCGAGCCATAATGGCCTCATCTACGGCAGGCTCCTCCGATTTTTTTTCCAGGTTTTTTTCCAGTTTTTTTTTTTTTTTTTACGTTGTGCTGACCCTCGTTCTTTAAATGACGCTATCTCGAGGAAGATACCTAAAGGCGAGCCGTAATGGCCTCATCTTCGGCAGGCTCCTCCAGTTTTTTTTCCAGTTTTTGTTTTTTTTTTCTACGTTGTGCTGACCCTCGTCCTTTAAATGATGCTATCCCGAGGAGGACACCTAAAGGCGAGCCGTAATGGCCTCATCTTCGGCAGGCTCCTCTGGTTTTTTTATTTTTTATTTTTTTATTCTTTTTACGTTGCGCTGACCCTCGTTCTTTAAATGACGCTATCTCGAGGAGGACACCTAAAGGCAAGCCGTAATGGCCTCATCTTCGGCAGGCTACTCAGGATTTTTTTTCTTTTTCGTTGTGCTGACCCTCGCTCTTTAAATGACGCTATCCCGAGGATGACACCTAAAGGCGAGCCGTAATGGCCTCATCTTCGGCAGGCTCCTCCGGTTTTTTTCTTTTTTATTTTTTTATTTTTTTACGTTCTGCTGACCCTCATTCTTTAAATGACGCTATCTCGAGGAGGACACCTAAAGGCAAGCCGTAATGGCCTCATATTCGGCAGGCTACTCAGGATTTTTTTTCTTTTACGTTGTGCTGACCCTCGCTCTTTAAATGAAGCTATCCCGAGGAGGACACCTAAAGGCGAGCCGTAATGGCCTCATCTTCGGCAGCCTCCTCTGCCTTTTTTTCCAGTTTTTGTTTCTTTTTTTCTATACGTTGTGCTAACCCTCGTCCTTTAAATGATGCTATCCCGAGGAGGAAACCTAAAGGCGAGCCGTAATGGCCTCATCTTCGGCAGGCTCCTCCGGTTTTTTTATTTTTATTTTTTTATTTTTTTACGTTCTGCTGACCCTCGTTCTTTAAATGACGCTATCTCGAGGAGGACACCTAAAGGCAAGCCGTAATGGCCTCATCTTCGGCAGGCTACTCAGGATTTTTTTTCTTTTACGTTGTGCTGACCCTCGCTCTTTAAATGACGCTATCCCGAGGAGGACACCTAAAGGCGAGCCGTAATGGCCTCATCTTCGGCAGCCTCCTCTGCCATTTTTTTTCCGGATTTTTTTTCCTGTTTTTTTTTTACGTTGTGCTGACCCTCGTTCTTTAAAGGACGTTATCCCGAGGAGGATACCTAAAGATGAGCCATAATGGCCTTATCTTCGGCAGGCTCCTCTGGTTTTTTTTCTGGTTTTTTTTGTTACGTTGTGCTGACCCTCGTTCTTTAAATGACGCTATCCCGAGGAGGACACCTAAAGGCGAGCCGTAATGGCCTTATCTTCGGCAGGTCCTCTGGTTTTTTTTTTCCTTTTTTTTAGTTTTTTTTTTAAGTTGTGTTGACCCTCGTTCTTTAAATGATGCTATCCCGAAGAGGACACCTAAAGGCGAGCCATAATGGCCTCATCTACGGCAGGCTCCTCCGATTTTTTTTCCAGGTTTTTTTCCAGTTTTTTTTTTTTTACGTTGTACTAACCCTCGTTCTTTAAATGACGCTATCCCGAGGAAGACACCTAAAGGCGAGCTGTAATGGCCTCATCTTCGGCAGGCTCCTCCAGTTTTTTTCCAGTTTTTGTTTTTTTTTTCTACGTTGTGCTGACCCTCGTCCTTTAAATGATGCTATCCCGAGGAGGACACCTAAAGGCGAGCCGTAATGGCCTCATCTTCGGCAGGCTCCTCTGGTTCTTTTATTTTTTATTTTTTTATTTTTTTTACGTTGTGCTGACCCTCGTTCTTTAAATGACGCTATCTCGAGGAGGACACCTAAAGGCAAGCCGTAATGGCCTCATCTTCGGCAGGCTACTCAAAATTTTTTTCTTTTACGTTGTGCTGACCCTCGCTCTTTAAATGATGCTATCCCGAGGAGGACACCTAAAGGCGAGCCGTAATGGCCTCGTCTTCGGCAGGCTCCTCTGGTTTTTTTTCTGGGTTTTTTTATTTTTTATTTTTACGTTGTGCTGACCCTCGTTCTTTAAATGACGCTATCCCGAGAAGGACACCTAAAGGCGAGCCGTAGTGGCCTCATCATCGGCAGCCTCCTCTGGTTTTTTTTGTTTTAGTTTTTTTTTTTTACCTTGTGCTGACCCTCGTTCTTTAAATGACGCTATCCCGAGGAGGACACCTAAAGGCGAGCCGTAATGGCCTCATTTTCGGCAGGCTCCTCTGGTTTTTTTTTCGGTTTTTTTTGTTCTATTTTTTTTTTACGTTGTGTTGACCCTCGTTCTTTAAATGATGCTATCCCGAGGAGGACATCTAAAGGCGGGCCATAATGGCCTCATCTTCGGCAGGCTCCTCCAATTTTTTTCAGGGTTTTTTCCAGTTTTTTTTTTTACGTTGTGCTGACCCTCGTTCTTTAAATGACGCTATCCCGAGGAGGACACCTACAGGCGAGCAATAATTGCCTCATCATCGGCAGGCTCGTCCGGCATTTTTTCTTCCAGTTTTTTTTATTTACATTGTGCTGACCCTCGTTCTTTAAATGACGCTATCCCGAGGAGGACACCTATAGGCGAGCTGTAATGGCCTCATCTTCGGCAGGTTCCTCTGGTTTTTTTTTTTTGGTTTTTTTTACTTTGTGCTGACCCTCGTTCTTTAAATGACGCTATGCCGAGGAGGATATCTAAAGGCGAGTCGTGATGGCCTCATCTTCGGCAGGCTCCTCTGGATTTTTTTTTACTTTGTGCTGACCCTCGCTCTTTGAATGACGCTATCCCGAGGAAGACACCTAAAGGCGAGCCGTAATGGCCTCATCTTCGGCAGCTCCTCTGGTTTTTTTTTGTTTTAATTTTTTTTTTACGTTGTGCTGACCCTCGTTCTTTAAATGACGCTTTCTCGAGGAGGACACCTAAAGGCGAGCCGTAATGCCTTATCTTCGGCAGGTCCTCTGGTTTTTTTTTCGTTTTTTTTTAGTTTTTTTTTTTTTTACGTTGTGCTGACCCTCGTTCTTTAAATGATGCTATCCCGAAGAGGACACCTAAAGGCGAGCCATAATGGCCTCATCTACGGCAGGCTCCTCCGATTTTTTTTCTTGTTTTTTTTCCAGTTTTTTTTATTTTTTATTTTTTTATTTTTTTTACGTTCTGCTGACCCTCGTTCTTTAAATGACGCTATATCGAGGAGTTCACTTAAAGGCAAGCCGTAATGGCCTCATCTTCGGCAGGCTACTCCGGATTTTTTTTCTTTTACGTTGTGCTGACCCTCGCTCTTTAAATGACGCTATCCGAGGAGGACACCTAAAGGCGAGCCGTAATGGCCTCATCTTCGGCAGGCTCCTCTGGTTTTTTTTTGTTTTAATTTTTTTTTTACGTTGTGCTGACCCTCGTTCTTTAAATGACGCTTTCTCGAGGAGGACACCTAAGGTCGAGCCGTAATGGCCTTATCTTCGGCAGGTCCTCTGGTTTTTTTTTTCGTTTTTTTTTAGTTTTTTTTTTTTTTTACGTTGTGCTGACCCTCGTTCTTTAAATGATGCTATCCCGAAGAGGACACCTAAAGGCGAGCCATAATGGCCTCATCTACGGCAGGCTCCTCCGATTTTTTTTCTAGTTTTTTTTCCAGTTTTTTTTATTTTTTATTTTTTTATTTTTTTTACGTTCTGCTGACCCTCGTTCTTTAAATGACGCTATATCGAGGAGTTCACTTAAAGGCAAGCCGTAATGGCCTCATCTTCGGCAGGCTACTCCGGATTTTTTTTCTTTTACGTTGTGCTGACCCTCGCTCTTTAAATGACGCTATCCCGAGGAGGACACCTAAAGGCGAGCCGTAATGGCCTCATCTTCGGCAGGCTCCTCTGGTTTTTTTTTGTTTTAATTTTTTTTTTACGTTGTGCTGACCCTCGTTCTTTAAATGACGCTTTCTCGAGGAGGACACCTAAGGTCGAGCCGTAATGGCCTTATCTTCGGCAGGTCCTCTGGTTTTTTTTTTTCGTTTTTTTTTAGTTTTTTTTTTTTTTACGTTGTGCTGACCCTCGTTCTTTAAATGACACTATATCGAGGAGGACACCTAAAGGCAAGCCGTAATGGCCTCATCTTCGGCAGGCTACTCCGGATTTTTTTTCCTTTACGTTGTGCTGAACCTCGCTTTTAAATGACGCTATCCCGAGGAGGACACCTAAAGGCGAGCCGTAATGGCCTCATCTTCGGCAGGCTCCTCTGGTTTTTTTTCTGGGTTTTTTTATTTTTTTTTTTACGTTGTGCTGACCCTCGTTCTTTAAATGACGCTATCCCGAGAAGGACACCTAAAGGCGAGCCGTAGTGGCCTCATCATCGGCAGCCTCCTCTGGTTTTTTTTTTTGTTTTAGTTTTTTTTTTTACGTTGTGCTGACCCCCGTTCTTTAAATGATGCTATCCCGAGGAGGACACCTAAAGGCGAGCCGTAATGGCCTCATATTCGGCAGGCTCCTCTGGTTTTTTTTTTTCGGTTTTTTTTGTTCTAGTTTTTTTTTTACGTTGTGTTGACCCTCGTTCTTTAAATGATGTTATCCCGAGGAGTACATCTAAAGGCGAGCCATAATGGCCACATCTACGGCAGGCTCCTCCAATTTTTTTTTCAGGGTTTTTTCCAGTTTTTTTTTACGTTGTGCTGACCCTCGTTCTTTAAATGACGCTATCCCGAGGAGGACACCTACAGGCGAGCTATAATTGCCTCATCATCGGCAGGTTCGTCCGGCATTTTTTTTTCAAGTTTTTTTTTTATTAACATTGTGCTGACCCTCGTTCTATAAATGACGCTATCCCGAGGAGGACACCTATAGGCGAGCTGTAATGGCCTCATCTTCGGCAGGCTCCTCTGGTTTTTTTTTTTTGGTTTTTTTTTTACGTTGTGCTGACCTTCGTTCTTTAAATGACGCTATCTCGAGGAGGACATCTAAAGGCGAGCCGTAATGACCTCATCTTCGGTAGGCTCCTCTGGTTTTTTTTTTTTTTTACTTTGTGCTGGCCCTCGTTCTTTAAATGACACCTACAGGCAAGCCAAAATTGCCTCATCTTCGGCAGGCTCCTCCAGTTTTTTTTCCAGTTTTTTTTATTTACGTTGTGCTAACCCTCGTTCTTTAAATGACGCTATCCCAAGGAGGACACCTAAAGGCGAGCCATAATGGCCTTATCTTCGGCAGGATCCTCTAGTTTTTTTTTCGGTTATTTTTTTACGTTGTACGGACACTCGTTCTTTAAATGACGCTATCTCGAGGAGGACATCTAAAGGCGCGTCGTAATGGCCTCATCTTTGGTAGGCTCCTCTGGTTTTTTTTTTCCATTTTTTTTTATTTTTTTTTACGTTGTGCTGACCCTCGTTCTTTAAATGATGCTATCCCGAACAGGACACCTAAAGGCGAGCCATAATGGCCTCATCTACGGCAGGCTCCTCCGATTTTTTTTCAAGTTTTTTTTTTTTACGTTATGCTGACCCTTGTCCTTTAAATGATGCTATCCCAAGGAGGACACCTAAAGGCGAGTCGTAATGGCCTCATCTTCGGCAGGCTCCTCTGGTTTTTTTTTGTTTTAATTTTTTTTACGTTGTGCTGACCCTCGTTCTTTAAATGACGCTATCCCGAGGAGGATACCTAAAGGCGAGCCGTAATGGCCTCATCTTCAGCAGGCTCCTCTGGTTTTTTTTGTTTTAGTTTTTTTTTTTACATTGTGCTGACCCTCGTTATTTAAATGACGCTATCCCAAGGAGGACACCTAAAGGCGAGCCGTAATGCCATCATCTTCGGCAGGCTCCTCTGGTTTTTTTTCGGGGTTTTTTTATTTTTTATTTTTACGTTGTGCTGACCCTTGTTCTTTAAATGACGCTATCCCGAGAAGGACACCTAAAGGCGAGCCGTAGTGGCCTCATCATCGGCAGCCTCCTCTGGTTTTTTTTGTTTTGGTTTTTTTTTTTTTACCTTGTGCTGACCCTCGTTCTTTAAATGACGCTATCCCGAGGAGGACACCTAAAGGCGAGCCGTAATGGCCTCATTTTCGGCAGGCTCCTCTGGTTTTTTTTTTCGGTTTTTTTTGTTCTAGTTTTTTTTTTTACGTTGTGCTGACCCTCGTTCTTTAAATGACGCTATCCCGAGGAGGACACCTACAGGCGAGCTATAATTGCCTCATCATCGGCAGGCTCGTCCGGCATTTTTTTTTCCAGTTTTTTTTATTTAAATTGTGCTGACCCTCGTTCTTTAAATGACGCTATCCCGAGGAGGACACCTATAGGCGAGCTGTAATGGCCTCATCTTCGGCAGGCTCCTCTGGTTTTTTTTCTTTTGGTTTTTTTTTACGTTGTGCTGATCCTCGTTCTTTAAATGACGCTATCCCGAGGAGGACATCTAAAGGCGAGTCGTGATAGCCTCATCTTCGGCAGGCTCCTCTGGATTTTTTTTTTACGTTGTGCTGACCCTCGCTCTTTGAATGACGCTATCCCGAGGAGGACACCTAAAGGCGAGCCGTAATGGCCTCATCTTCAGCAGGCTCCTCTGGTTTTTTTTTGTTTTAATTTTTTTTTTACGTTGTGCTGACCCTCGTTTTTTAAATGACGCTTTCTCGAGGAGGACACCTAAAGGCGAGCCGTAATGGCCTTATCTTCGGCAGGTCCTCTGGTTTTTTTTTCGTTTTTTTTAGTTTTTTTTTTTTACGTTGTGCTGACCCTCGTTCTTTAAATGATGCTATCCCGAAGAGGACACCTAAAGGCGAGCTATAATGGCCTCATCTACGGCAGGCTACTCAGGATTTTTTTTCTTGGTTTTTTTCCAGTTTTTTTTATTTTTTATTTTTTTATTTTTTTTACGTTCTGCTGACGCTCGTTCTTTAAATGACGCTATATCGAGGAGGACACCTAAAGGCAAGCCGTAATGGCCTCATCTTCGGCAGGCTACTCAGGATTTTTTTTCTTTTACGTTGTGCTGACCCTCGCTCTTTAAATGACGCTATCCCGAGGAGGACACCTAAAGGCGAGCCGTAATGGCCTTATCTTTGGCAGGTCCTCTGGTTTTTTTTTTCGTTTTTTTTAGTTATTTTTTTTACGTTGTGCTGACCCTCGTTCTTTAAATGATGCTATCCCGAAGAGGACACCTAAAGGCAAGCCATAATAGCCTCATCTACGGGAGGCTCCTCCGATTTTTTTTCTAGGTTTTTTTCCAATTTTTTTTTAACGTTGTGCTGACCCTCGTTCTTTAAATGACGCTATCCCGAGGATGACACCTAAAGGCGAGCCGTAATGGCCTCATCTTCGGCAGGCTCCTCCGGTTTTTTTTCCAGTTTTTGTTTCTTTTTTTCTATACGTTGTGCTAACCCTCGTCCTTTAAATGATGCTATCCCGAGGAGGAAACCTAAAGGAGAGCCGTAATGGCCTCATCTTCGGCAGGCTCCTCCGGTTTTTTTAATTTTTATTTTTTTATTTTTTTACGTTCTGCTGACCCTCGTTCTTTAAATGACGCTATCTCGAGGAGGACACCTAAAGGCAAGCCGTAATGGCCTCATCTTCGGCAGGCTACTCAGGATTTTTTTTCTTTTACGTTGTGCTGACCCTCGCTCTTTAAATGACGCTATCCCGAGGAGGACACCTAAAGGTGAGCCGTAATGGCCTCATCTTCGGCAGGCTCCTCTGCCTTTTTTTTTCCGGATTTTTTTTCCTGTTTTTTTTTACGTTGTGCTGACCCTCGTTCTTTAAAGGACGTTATCCCGAGGAGGATACCTAAAGATGAGCCATAATGGCCTTATCTTCGGCAGGCTCCTCTGGTTTTTTTTCTGGTTTTTTTTGTTACGTTGTGCTGACCCTAGTTCTTTAAATGACGCTATCCCGAGGAGGACACCTAAAGGCGAGCCGTAATGGCCTCATTTTCGGCAGGCTCCTCTGGTTTTTTTTTTTCGGTTTTTTTTGTTCTAGTTTTTTTTTTTACGTTGTGCTGACCCTCGTTCTTTAAATGACGCTATCCCGAGGAGGACACCTACAGGCGAGCTATAATTGCCTCATCATCGGCAGGCTCGTCCGGCATTTTTTTTTCCAGTTTTTTTTTATTTAAATTGTGCTGACCCTCGTTCTTTAAATGACGCTATCCCGAGGAGGACACCTATAGGCGAGCTGTAATGGCCTCATCTTCGGCAGGCTCCTCTGGTTTTTTTTCTTTTGGTTTTTTTTACGTTGTGCTGACCCTCGTTCTTTAAATGACGCTATCCCGAGGAGGACATCCAAAGGCGAGTCGTGATGGCCTCATCTTCGGCAGGCTCCTCTGGATTTTTTTTTTTACGTTGTGCTGACCCTCGCTCTTTGAATGACGCTATCCCGAGGAGGACACCTAAAGGCGAGCCGTAATGGCCTCATCTTCGGCAGGCTCCTCTGGTTTTTTTTTGTTTTAATTTTTTTTTTACGTTGTGCTGACCCTCGTTCTTTAAATGACGCTTTCTCGAGGAGGACACCTAAAGGCGAGCCGTAATGGCCTTATCTTCGGCAGGTCCTCTGTTTTTTTTTTCGTTTTTTTTAGTTTTTTTTTTTTTTACGTTGTGCTGACCCTCGTTCTTTAAATGATGCTATCCCGAAGAGGACACCTAAAGGCGAGCCATAATGGCCTCATCTACGGCAGGCTCCGCCAATTTTTTTTCCAGTTTTTTTTTTTACGTTATGCTGACCCTTGTCCTTTAAATGATGCTATCCCAAGGAGGACACCTAAAGGCGAATCGTAATGGCCTCATCTTCGGCAGGCTCCTCTGTTTTTTTTTGTTTTAATTTTTTTACGTTGTGCTGACCCTCGTTCTTTAAATGACTCTATCCCGAGGAGGATACCTAAAGGCGAGCCGTAATGGCCTCATCTTCAGCAGGCTCCTCTGGTTTTTTTTGTTTTAGTTTTTTTTTTTACATTGTGCTGACCCTCGTTCTTTAAATGACGTTATCCCAAGGAGGACACCTAAAGGCGAGCCGTAATGGCATCATCTTCGGCAGGATCCTCTGGTTTTTTTTTTTCGGTCTTTTTTGTTCTAGTTTTTTTTTTTTACGTTGTGCTGACCCTCGTTCTTTAAATCATGCTATCCCGAAGAGGACACCTAAAGGCGAGCCATAATGGCCTCATCTACGGCAGGCTCCTCCGATTTTTTTTTCAGGTTTTTTTCCAGTTTTTTTTTACGTTGTGCTGACCCTCGTTCTTTAAATGACGCTATCCTGAGGATGACACCTAAAGGAGAGCCGTAATGGCCTCATCTTCGGCAAGCTCCTCCGGGTTTTTTACCAGTTTTTGTTTTTGTTTTTTTTTTTATACGTTGTGCTGAACCTCGTCCTTTAAATGATGCTATCCCGAGGAGGACACCTAAAGGCAAGCCGTAATGGCCTCATTTTCGGCAGGCTCCTCCGATTTTTTTATTTTTTATTTTTTTATTTTTTTTACGTTCTGCTGACCCTCGTTCTTTAAATGACGCTATCTCGAGGAGGACACCTAAAGGCAAGCCGTAATGGCCTCATCTTCGGCAGGCTACTCTGGATTTTTTTTTTTACGTTGTGCTGACCCTCGTTCTTTAAAGGACGTTATCCCGAGGAGGACACCTAGAGACGAGCCATAATGGCCTTATCTTCGGCAGGTCCTCTATTTTTTTTTTCGTTTTTTTTTAGTTTTTTTTTACGTTGTGCTGACCCTCGTTCTTTAAATGATGCCATCCCGAAGAAGACACCTAAAGGCGAGCCATAATGGCCTCATCTACGGCAGGCTCCTCCGATTTTTTTCCAGGTTTTTTTCCAGTTTTTTTTTACGTTGTGCTGACCCTCATTCTTTAAATGACGCTCTCCCGAGGAAGACAACTAAAGGCGAGCCGTATTGGCCTCATCTTCGGCAGGCTCCTCCGGTTTTTTTATTTTTTCTTTTTTTATTTTTTTTACGTTCTGCTGACCCTCGTTCTTTAAATGACGCTATCTCGAGGAGGACACCTAAAGGCAAGCCGTAATGGCCTCATCTTCGGCAGGCTACTCAGAATTTTTTTCTTTTACGTTGTGCTGACCCTCGCTCTTTAAATGACGCTATCCCGAGGAGGACACCTAAAGGCGAGCCGTAATGGCCTCATCTTCGGCAGGCTCCTCTGGTTTTTTTTCTGGGTTTTTTTATTTTTTATTTTATGTTGTGCTGACCCTCGTTCTTTAAATGACGCTATCCCGAGGAGGACACCTAAAGGCGAGCCGTAGTGGCCTCATCATCGGCAGCCTCCTCTGGTTTTTTTGTTTTAGTTTTTCTTTTCTTTTTACGTTGTGCTGACCCTCGTTCTTTAAATGATGCTATCCTGAGGAGGACACCTAAAGTCGAGCCGTAATGGCCTCATATTCGGAAGGCTCCTCTGGTTTTTTTTTTCGTTTTTTTTTTGTTCTAGTTTTTTTTTTTTACGTTGTGTTGACCCTCGTTCTTTAAATGATGCTATCCCGAGGAGGACATCTAAAGGCGAGCCATAATGGCCTCTGATGAGATATTTTGGAGGAAAAATAAATCTCTCCCAAAACACCCAAATCTAACCGGCAAGTGCACCGGGTCGCATCAAGTAATAATAACTCACGGGAGTGAGGTCGATCCCACAGGGATTGAAGGATTGAGCAATTTTAGTTTAGTGGTTGATTTAGTCAAGCGAATCAAGATTTGGTTGATGGTTTTGTGACTTGCAGAATTAAATTGCATTGAAGTAAAGAGAACAAGAAATAAATTGCTGAAACTTAAAGAACAAGAAATTAAATGGCAGAAACTTAAAGTGCAAGAAATGTAAATTGCGGAATCTTAAAGTGCAAGGAATGTAAATTGCTTGAAATGTAAAGGGGATTGGGATGTGGATTTGCAGAATTTAAACAAGGAAAAATTAAATTGCATCGAACAGAAGAGTAAAAGGGAATTGGGATTGAACCGGATATGAAGCAGAAAAGTAAATGAACATAAGAAAGTAATAAACAGAGAAGTGAAATGAGAAATTCAGATCTCAGGACCTAGAGACAAGAAAACCAAGTCTAGATCTCAATGCCTTCCTAGATCCAACAAGAACAATTGCAAGGAAATTGTAAATTGCAAAGAAAAGAGATGAAGAACAATGAACCGGAAATGGAATTCAATTAACAGTAAAGAAACAGTGAGATCCAAGATTGAGATTGAAACAGAATTTCTTCAATTCTCCAATCCAAGATCCAAGACAAATGTAAAATGAAATTGAAAGCAATGAAAGCAAAGAAATTAAAGTTCAAAAGCTCTCCGAAAACTATTATGAAAATTCCCAAAGGAAAGCTCGCCGAATAACTTGAATTCTATCCTATTTATACACTTTCAAAAATGATCTTCAAGCCTTGAGTTGGGCCTTTGCTCTTGGTGGAATTGGGTTGAAAGAAGCCTTGGTTGATTGCTCTTGAAGTTTGGAGAAGAACCGAAGTGAACCAATTGAACCGGAATTGAGGTTAGCAAAAGTTGGACCAAAAGTTTGAGCCAAAGTTAGGGGTCTAACTTTGGCTCCAACTTTTCATATCAGCAAAGCACATTCTGCTGGTATGGACGTTGGTGCCAACGTTAGGGGTCTAACTTTGACCCTAACGTTGGCCTTCCTTTGGTGTTAGTGGCGCCAACGTTAGCCTCCAAGTTAGGGGGCTAACGTTGGCGCAAATGTTGGCTCCTTCCCCATTGTAATTCATGTGCCAACGTTAGCCTCCAAGTTAGGGGGCTAACGTTGGTGCAAACGTTGGTGCCCAGGGGAGAAACTCTCAAGTTCCAACGTTAGCCTCCAAGTTAGGGGGCTAGCGTTGGGGCTAACTTTTGCCTCTTCCTTGAATATTCATGTGCCAACATTAGCCTCCAAGTTAGGGGGCTAACGTTGGCGCAAACGTGGGATGGCCCGGGAGGAAATTTCAAGTTCCAACGTTAGCCTCCAAGTTAGGGGGCTAACGTTGGGGCTAACTTCATGCTTCCTGGTTCAATTTCACTTATTCCATTGTCCTCTCTTCACTCCTAGCCATTCCTCTTTGCTTCAACCTTTCTCCAAGCTTTCTTCACCTATCATTAATCAACCAAACTCATCAAAGCTATGCTCAAAATCATGAGATATTCATTCTTTCATAATATGCAACAAATATAGCATAAAACCTCATGAAATGGCATAAATTCATATATGGTTGGTTCAATCAAGGGAAACATGAAAATCTACTCAATTAGCTTGCTTGTAGCTCAAGAAAGTGCAAAATTCTAATGAAAACAAAAGAAAAAGACTAGTTAAAATAGGCTAGGATGACTTGTCATCACAACACCAAACTTAAAGCTTGCTTGTCCCCAAGCAAGAAATGAATTATTGAGAAGAAAGAATGAAATGGAAGAGGAAGTTCATGCTAGCAGAGTATTATTGATAGTTCATGGGGTTTTGTGTGGATATGCAAATACTCACTTCTTATTGACTCCTAGGCCTAGAAAGTCTCCTTCAAGCTTCAAGTGACATACTGCTATGGCTTCTCATTATTCCTTTATCCTTGGCTAATACTTTGTTCATAAGCTTTATTTGAGTGTCATGTGTAGCAAGTTCATTTTCTTTTCTTTATACTTGACACATTATTCACCATAGACACTTGGCTCACATTCCTTCTTAAAACATTGATGCCCAGCACCTCTTTGGGCTACTAAATGCCTTGTAGTTAGGTTGCTCTTGATGGTGGACTTTCAGCTGATGATCCCGGGTTAGTTAACCCAAGTCACCAAGTGTTGAGGCACTCCTAAGAGCTTACTAATCCAAGCAGATCCTAGTACAAAGACATCACAGGCATATATTTTAAGGTTCAAGCTATTGGTGTCCAGCTTTGTTTCTTTTTGTTTTTCTTTTGTTTTGCCACTCTTTTTGCTATCTTTTTCTTCTTTCCTTCTTTTTGTTTTTCTTTCTAACCAAGGAATTTAATTCAATTGAGATTCATAGACAGTAGGCCACTATTTACTTAGAAGGAGATATCCTGGCTCTTTATTCATTCAAAAGTGAGCCATTATACAATCACACACATACCACCACTTACTTTTATTCTACTTCTATCTAACAGAGACTATCTTGCTTCACATTCAAACTGTTCTTTTATTGAATTGAAAGATGCAGGGGACAACACATGCTTCTTGTTAAGTGAAAATAAACACACAAGCACACACATAAACTAGCCTACTTATTTTAAAAGAAACAAACATAATGCAAAGACTTTTAAATAACTACTTAAAAATGCAAAGACAACTTAGAACAGATAGATTTTGTAGTGATGAATAAGGAGCAAGTCCACCTTTCATTTGTCATGCCTTTTCTTTCTCCTTTCATACACTTGGCTGCTAGTGTTCCCACCATCCTTGTTTGGTGCCTATTGATCTTGCCAAAAGCCAGCCTTATTCATAGCCTCATCCACTCTATCTTCGAGTCTCATAGCCCTGTTCACTTCTACCTCACTTCTCATTTTGAAGAATTCATCAAAAGTTGGGAATGCCGGATCCATGTTGTGCATATGTTCTCCAATATAGTTCAGTTTGATTTGGCTATTGACATTATAATCGGCTTGCACTTCATACCTTGCTTCTTGGAGTGTTGTGAACTCCTTGAAAGCCTTCAAACTTTCAGCTTGCATTTGTTCCAACTTCCCAAAAGATTCATGAGATTGAAAGGCATGTTCTTCTTGCATCACAAGAAATCTTGACTCGAATTCATTTTGTTTGTTTATTATTCTTAGCTCTCTTTCTTCTTGTGCTTGTTGGTTTTGCATGTACAGAGAATGGTATTCCTCTTGCCTCTCTTGAATTCTCGTGTACTGTTGAGACAATCTCCCTATTGCTTCTTGCATTTGAGTCATATCCATATTGCCATGTGGGAAAAAGTGTGGTTGCTCCTCCTCCTCTTGTGGCTCTTCTTCTATGTGTGGCTCATCTTCTTCCATTGGTTCTTCTACTTCCCTTCCTCCATGTGGCCTTCGGCCTTGATGTGCTTCAAGGGGCATCATCATCCGTTCAATGGTTATGGGCATGCCTTGGCTTAACCACATTGGATTCTCCTCTTCCATTGGAACCTTAGCCCTTGCACACAACCTCCAAATGGTGCTCGGATAGTACAACCAAGATCCGGCCGAATTCTTTTCAGCTATCTTTTGAATGTCTCTTGCAAGAATATCATGAACTCTTATCTCTCCACCCACCATGATACAATGCAGCATCACGGCTCTCTCCCTATTAACTTCTGAGGTGTTCACAGTGCCCAGAATTGACCTTTTCATCAACTCATACCATCATTTTGCTTCCGGAGTGAGGTTACATCTCTTCAGGAACTTGTATCTGTTCTTGTTATCTCTTTCCCATTCTGAGTTCTCAAAACAAATATCTCTCGCAATCTCCTCATAATCTTGATCCTCAGTCAATCTTTGTTGGTATCCCGGTTCATCAAAGCGGACTGACTTGAGTTTCAAGACTTTCTTGATTGCGTCCGGGCTAAAGTCTACTTCCACCCCTCGCACATAGCTCTTGTACGTTGGGGGCTCACGCATGTCAAGCCTTGGGACATTTGCATAGAACTCTCTTATGATATTGGTGTTAATTCGGGTGACTGGTGATGTAAGTTCCTCCTATCTCCTCTTCCGGATTTTGTTTTTCATTTCTTGACATCCATCATCCGGCAACATGAATGGAATTTCAGGATAGATTCTTTTCTCGTTCATCCATTGAATTTGCATTTGATGATGCCAAGACTTGAACCTCCGTTGGTCATATTCATGTGTTTCTTCCTCCACTATTGGATCTTTTCCTTTTCGTCGTTTGGTTCTTGAGGAGGATGCCATGATCACTTGGTTGGTTGAGAGGGAATGTGAAGAATGTTGGAGAGTTTGATGTATGTTTGGAGGAAAAAGAGATGAGGTCCGGACTTGCTATGACAAGAAGTTATGAAGAGAAGTTTAAGTGGTTGGAGTTTAAAGTAGAAGAAAGGTTGCACAAGGCTTGTTATGTTGAGGAGTGATTCGGTTATGTGCATGGCTTGAAGGTGGTATGCTTTTAAATGAGCAATGAAGGGCTAGGATGCAATTAGACACTATGGAGATCAAAGGTATGCATGTGAGGATGAATGAAGACAAAATTTGCTCCTTCCCTTGCCTTTGCCGTGATCATTCTCAAGGAGTGGCAGATTTCTTCCTTGAAGCATGTGATAGGATTTTGTCCTTATGCTATGCTTTCCTTTGTCTTGTCTTTTTCATTGAAGATTCTTTGACCTCCTAGTCATCACAACAAGACAACATATATTAGTCTTATCCAACCGTAGCAATATTGTTCTTTTTAGTAAAAATATGTGAACCATCAATTCTTATCTCATGTGAACCGTGACACTTTCTTTGGAGGACACCAAACTTAGTGTTTGGTAATGTATAAAGAAAATGAGTTTCTTCCTCCAATTGGTGAAGTTCAAATGTTAAATGTTCATAAGAATTGTTTTCATCATACTTTCTTTTTCTCTTTTTTTTTTTCATGAAGGATTAATTGCATCCTTGAATCGGTACATCAAGGTTTGATGAACACCAAACTTGTTTCTTGTCAAAGGGTACATCACAATTAATACCTTCATTATCTAAAAAAAAATTTTCTATTTATAAGGTTTTGGAAAATAGCAAATGTATGATTATTGATGCATGAGTTTCAAATTTTCATGAAGCTATGTGGACACCAAACTTACTGTTTGGCCATATGCTCTATCAAAACATTTTAAGCATGTGAAACAAAATCCTTTGTAATCTTGGTTAAGTGTGCTTGAAGATACACCGAACTTAGTATATGTTTCAAAATAGTACATGCAATAAATGGACATGTTCATGAAAAGAGAAAAGAATTCATGCATCAAGTGATCATAATTTATTGAATGTAAAATGACATGAATCTTAAAGCATGGGTTGCCTCCCATGGAGCGCTCTTTTATTGTCACTAGCTTGACATTGAGGCTTTCTTTTATGGTGGTTGGTGCTTGTAGGGCCTCAATTTGTCTCCCCTGACCGTGATCCTCTTCTTTGTTCTCTGGTGTTCAATTTCAGCATGCTCTAATGATAGTATGTTGCTGACAGTGTAGTAATCCTCGGTTTGTTGATTTGCCCCCAACTGTTGATATATCAGTTGCACTTTGTCACCTTTAGAAAGTCCCTCTGTTGGAATCTTTCTATTCTTCCAGCCCCTTTTTGCTTTGTTTCTGCGCTTCATCTTTCCTTTTGTTGATCTTTCTTTTCTGGCTGTAGGCTTTCCTTGGGGACCTCTCTTTTCAGTGGCTAATACTCTACTACCCTCTTGGGCTTTTTCATCAGTCTGCACAATCTTTAGCATTGGGATGTTGCTGTGACTTTTCTGGTCATTTTTCATATAGTCTTTCTCTTCCTTGCTAAATTGTGCCTCTGGTAACACCTTCAGAGTGATGCTCTGGTCATGCATCCTGAGAGTTAATTCCCCTTCCTCTACGTCTATGATAGCTCTAGCAGTGGCTAAGAATGGCCTTCCCAGTATAACAGAGTCACCATCATCATTGTTTGATTCTAGAACCACAAAATCAGCAGGGTAAATAAAACTGTCCACCTTGACCAACAGATTTTCAATTACACCCCTGGGGTATACCATTGACTTGTCTACCAGCTCCAAAGACATTTGTACTGGTTTGACCTCCTCTATATGCAGCTTTTTCACCAAGGAGGATGGTATTAAGTTAATGCTCGCTCCGAGATCGCACATTGCTTTAGTGATGGTCAATTCCCCAATGGTGCAAGGCAACAAGAAGCTCCCTGGGTCCTCAAGCTTGGGAGGAAGCCCCTTTTGAATTAAGGCTCTGCATTCCTCAGTAATCATTATGGTTTCTTTCTCATCCCAACTTCTTTTTTTGTTGATGAGATCCTTCAGAAACTCTTTGTTGAACCTCTGGGGATATGGCAGTGGAGGTGTGATGCTTTTTCCTATTTGCTGCTGCCCCTGAGCTACTTCTTTTGAGCTATGTGGCTGGTTGTCCTTCTCTTTGAGTTTCTCAGTGTCTTTGTTTGGCATCACAACTTGCTCCCTAGCCTCATCTACCTTTGTTTGATTCTCATCCTCCATTGGTTCTTTGATGTTCTCTGCTTGCTTCCTTGTAGTGTCATTGTTGCTTATCAATGCTCTTCCACTCCTTAATTGTATTGCCTTGCATTCTTCCTTGGGATTTGGAATTGTGTCACTGGGCAGTGAGTTTGAAGGTCTCTCAACAGATACTTGCTTGGAGAGTTGCCCCATCTGTCTCTCTAGGCTCTTCAGGGAGGCTTCCTGATTCTTGGCTACCATTTCCTGGTGTTTCAGCATTTTGTCTATCATGGCCTCCAAGTGAGTGATTCTTTGGGCTTCAGGTGATATTTGAGGTGGGTTATGAGATGTGGGTGGTGGATGGTAGGCATTTTGGTTGGTGGGTTGGTTATTAAGTTGGTATTGGTTGAGGTTGGGGTAGTTGTTTTGAGGTTTTCTGTAGGGGTTTTGGTTAGTCTGCTGCTGGTTGTGATTTTGGTTGCTTCTTGGGTTGTGTTGGTTTGAGTTCCTCTGCCATGGTTGTTGGTTTTGGGCATGGTTATCTCCCCATCTGAGGTTTGGGTGGTTTTTCCAGGATGGATTGTATGTATCACCATACACTTCATTTGGTCCTTGGTTGTGCATATACTGAACTTGCTCTTGTTGTTGTTCTTCTTGAGTTTCTTCACTCTGTCCCCATGTGGTTGATGGTTGGCTAGTGTTGACTGCTGCAACTTGGAGACTATCAATCCTCTTGGCCATTTGCTCAAATTGTTGTTGAATTTGCTGCTGCAACATCTTGTTTTGAGCTAGGATTGAATCCACTCCTTCTAGTTCCATTACTCCTCTTCTTTGTGATGGTTGGCGGCTTCTTTGATGAGCAAAGAAATATTGGTTGTTGGACACCATATCAATAAGTTCTTGAGCCTCTTCTGCAGTTTTCATGAGTTGCAAGGAACCTCCAGCTGAGTGATCCAAAGCTTCCTGAGATTTCAGTGTTAAGCCTTCATAGAAGTTTTGGAGCTTCTCCCACTCATTAAACATAGTAGGGGGACATTTCCTGATCAGAGCCTTGTACCTCTCCCATGCCTCATAGATGGGTTCGGCCTCCATTTGTGTAAATGTTTGAACCTCAGCCTTTAACCTTATAATCCTCTGAGGTGGATAAAATTTGGCAAGGAATTTAGTTACCAAATCATCCCAGTTGTTGATGCTGTCCCTTGGAAACGATTCCAACCATTGAGTAGCCTTGTCCCTGAGAGAAAATGGGAATAGCATCAGTTTGTAACTGTCAGGGGGCACTCCATTAGTTTTGACAGTGTTGCATATCCCCAAGAAAGTGGATAAATGTTGGTGTGGGTCCTCAAGTGGTCCTCCACCAAAAGAGCAGTTGTTCTGAACCAAAGTGATGAGTTGTGGCTTGAGTTCAAAGTTGTTAGCATTGACATTTGGAGCCAAGATGCTGCTCCCACAATGTCTAGGATTTGCAAAGGTGTAGGAAGCCAAAACTCTCCTCTGGGGTGGGTTGCTATTGTTGTTGTCTTCTCCACCTGGTGGATTGGTTAAATGTTCCTCCATCTCTTGGAATTCTTCGTCTGATTCCTCTTCTCCAACAATGTTTTTCCCTCTTTCAGCTCTTCTTAACCTCCTGAGAGTTCTTTCGTCTTGTTCATGAAAATTGGGTATGGTTCTTCTTGTACCTGACATACAAGCAGAACATGAGAAATGCACAAAACTAGTGACACTTCAATTTACTGCCAGATTGAAGTGTTAGTTAGTTTAAGCAAAAAATCAAACAGTTAGTGGGTTAATCAAAATTAAAGAAAAAGTGCTTGATCTAGATCACCACCTCACTTAATCATTGTCAATCTAATCAATCCCCGGCAACGGCACCAAAAACTTGATGAGATATTTTGGAGGAAATATAAATCTCTCCCAAAACACCCAAATCTAACCGGCAAGTGCACCGGGTCGCATCAAGTAATAATAACTCACGGGAGTGAGGTCGATCCCACAGGGATTGAAGGATTGAGCAATTTTAGTTTAGTGGTTGATTTAGTCAAGCGAATCAAGATTTGGTTGATGGTTTTGTGACTTGCAGAATTAAATTGCATTGAAGTAAAGAGAACAAGAAATAAATTGCTGAAACTTAAAGAACAAGAAATTAAATGGCAGAAACTTAAAATGCAAGAAATGTAAATTGCGGAATCTTAAAGTGCAAGGAATGTAAATTGCTTGAAATGTAAAGGGGATTGGGATGTGGATTTGCAGAATTTAAACAAGGAAAAATTAAATTGCATCGAACAGAAGAGTAAAAGGGAATTGGGATTGAACCGGATATGAAGCAGAAAAGTAAATGAACATAAGAAAGCAATAAACAGAGAAGTGAAATGAGAAATTCAGATCTCAGGACCCAGAGACTAGAAAACCAAGTCTAGATCTCAATGCCTTCCTAGATCCAACAAGAACAATTGCAAGGAAATTGTAAATTGCAAAGAAAAGAGATGAAGAACAATGAACCGGAAATGGAATTCAATTAACAGTAAAGAAACAGTGAGATCCAAGATTGAGATTGAAACAGAATTTCTTCAATTCTCCAATCCAAGATCCAAGACAAATGTAAAATGAAATTGAAAGCAATGAAAGCAAAGAAATTAAAGTTCAAAAGCTCTCCAAAAACTATGAAAATTCCCAAAGGAAAGCTCGCCGAATAACTTGAATTCTATCCTATTTATACACTTTCAAAAATGATCTTCAAGCCTTGAGTTGGGCCTTTGCTCTTGGTGGAATTGGGTTGAAAGAAGCCTTGGTTGATTGCTCTTGAAGTTTGGAGAAGAACCGAAGTGAACCAATTGAACCGGAATTGAGGTTAGCAAAAGTTGGACCAAAAGTTTGAGCCAAAGTTAGGGGTCTAACTTTGGCTCCAACTTTTCATATCAGCAAAGCACATTCTGCTGGTATGGACGTTGGTGCCAACGTTAGGGGTCTAACTTTGACCCTAACGTTGGCCTTCCCTTGGTGCTAGTGGCGCCAACGTTAGCCTCCAAGTTAGGGGGCTAACGTTGGCGCAAACGTTGGCTCCTTCCCCATTGTAATTCATGTGCCAACGTTAGCCTCTAAGTTAGGGGGCTAACGTTGGCGCAAACGTTGGTGCCCAGGGGAGAAACTCTCAAGTTCCAACGTTAGCCTCCAAGTTAGGGGGCTAACGTTGGGGCTAACTTTTGCCTCTTCCTTGAATATTCATGTGCCAACGTTAGCCTCCAAGTTAGGGGGCTAACGTTGGCGCAAACGTGGGATGGCCAGGGAGGAAATTTCAAGTTCCAACGTTAGCCTCCAAGTTAGGGGGCTAATGTTGGGGCTAACTTCATGCTTCCTGGTTCAATTTCACTTATTCCATTGTCCTCTCTTCACTCCTAGCCATTCCTCTTTGCTTCAACCTTTCTCCAAGCTTTCTTCACCTATCATTAATCAACCAAACTCATCAAAGCTATGCTCAAAATCATGAGATATTCATTCTTTCATAATATGCAACAAATATAGCATAAAACCTCATGAAATGGCATAAATTCATATATGGTTGGTTCAATCAAGGGAAACATGAAAATCTACTCAATTAGCTTGCTTGTAGCTCAAGAAAGTGCAAAATTCTAATGAAAACAAAAGAAAAAGACTAGTTAAAATAGGCTAGGATGACTTGTCATCAGCCTCATCTACGACAAGCTCCACCGATTTTTTTTTCAGGTTTTTTCAAGTTTTTTTTTACGTTGTGCTGACCCTCGTTCTTTAAATGACGCTATCCAGAGGAGGACACCTACAGGCGAGCCATAATTGCCTCATCATCGGCAGGCTCGTCTGGCATTTTTTTTCCAGTTTTTTTTTATTTACGTTGTGTTGACCCTCGTTCTTTAAATGACGCTATCCCGAAGAGGACACCTATAGGCGAGCTGTAATAACCTCATCTTCAGCAGGCTCCTCTGGTTTTTTTTTTTTTTGGTTTTTTTTTTACGTTGTGCTGACCCTCGTTCTTTAAATGATGCTATCCCGAGGAGGACATCTAAAGTAGAGCCGTAATGGCCTTATCTTCGGCAGGCTCCTCTGGTTTTTTTTTTTACTTTGTGCCGACCCTCGTTCTTTAAATGACGCTATCTCGAGGAGGACACCTACAGGCGAGCCAAAATTGCCTCTTCTTCGGCAGGCTCCTCCGGTTTTTTTTTTCAGTTTTTTTTTATTTACGTTGTGCTGATCCTCGTTCTTTAAATGACGCTATCCCGAGGAGGACACCTAAAGGCGAGCTGTAATGACCTTATCTTCGGCAGGCTCCTCTGGTTTTTTTTTCGATTTTTTTTACGTTGTGCTAACCCTCATTCTTTAAATGACGCTATTCCGAGGAGGACATCTAAAGACGAGCCGTAATGTCCTCATCTTCGGAAGGATCCTCTGGTTTTTTTTATTTTTTTATTTTTTTTACGTTGTGCTGAATCTCGTTCTTTAAATGACGCTATCCCAAGGAGGACACCTAAAGGCGAGCCGTAATGGCCTCATCTTCGGCAGGCTCCTCTAGTTTTTTTTTCGGTTATTTTTTTACGTTGTACTGACCCTCGTTATTTAAATGACTCTATCCCGAGGAGGACATCTAAAGGCGAGCCAAATGGCCTCATCTTCGGTTGGCTCCTCTGTTTTTTTTTTCATTTTTTTAGTTTTTTTTTACGTAGTGCTGACCCTCGTTCTTTAACTGATGCTATCCCGAACAGGACACCTAAAGGCGAGCCATAATGGCCTCATCTAAGGCAGGCTCCTTTGGTTTTTTTTTCCCGTTTTTTTTTACGTTGTGCTGACCCTTGTCCTTTAAATGATGCTATCCCGAGGAGGACACCTAAAGGCGAGTCATAATGGCCTCATCTTCGGCAGGCTCCTCTGGATATTTTTTTACGTTGTGCTGACCCTCGCTCTTTGAATGACGCTATCCCGAGGAGGACACCTAAAGGCGAGTCGTAATGGCCTCATCTTCGGCAAGCTCCTCTGGTTTTTTTTTTGTTTTAATTTTTTTTTTTACATTGTGCTGACCCTTGTTCTTTAAATGACGCTATCCCGAGGAGGACACCTAAAGGCGAGCCATAATGGCCTCATCTTCGGCAGGATCCTCTGGTTTTTTTTGTTTTAGTTTTTTTTTTTTACATTGTGCTGACCCTCGTTCTTTAAATGACGCTATCCCGAGGAGGACACCTAAATGCGAGCCGTAATGGCCTCATCTTCGGCAGGATCCTCTGGTTTTTTTTTTCGGTCTTTTTTGTACTAGTTTTTTTTTTTTTTACGTTGTGCTGACCCTCACTCTTTGAATGACGCTATCCCGAGGAGGACACCTAAAGGCGAGCTGTAATGGCCTCATCTTCGGCAGGCTCCCCTGGTTTTTTTTTGTTTTAATTTTTTTTTTACGTTGTGCTGACCCTCGTTCTTTAAATGACGCTATCCCGAGGAGGACACCTAAAGGCGAGCCGTTATGGCCTCATCTTCGGCAGGCTCCTCAGGTTTTTTTTGTTTTAGTTTTTTTTTTACATTGTGCTGACCTTCGTTCTTTAAATGACGCTATCCCGAGGAGGACACCTAAAGGCGAGCCGTAATGGCCTCATCTTCGGCAGGATCCTATAGTTTTTTTTTTCGGTCTTTTTTGTTCTATTTTTTTTTTTACGTTGTGCTGACCCTCATTTTTTGAAAGATGTTATCCCGAAGAGGACACCTAAAGGCGAGCCATAATTGCCTCATCTACGGCAGGCTCCTCCGATTTTTTTTCAGGTATTTTTCCAGTTTTTTTTTTTTACGATGTGCTGACCCTCGTTCTTTAAATGATGCTATCCCGAGGAGGACATCTAAAGGCGAGCCGTAATGGCCTCATCTTCGGCAGGCTCCTCTGGTTTATTTTTTTACTTTCTGCCGACCCTCGTTCTTTAAATGACGCTATCTCGAGGAAGACACCTACAGGCGAGCCAAAATTGCCTCTTCTTCGGCAGGCTCCTCCGGTTTTTTTTTTCAGTTTTTTTTATTTACGTTGTGCTGACCCTCGTTCTTTAAATGACGCTATCCCGAGGAGGACACCTAAAGGCGAGCTGTAATGACCTTATCTTCGGCAGGCTCCTCTGTTTTTTTTTTTCGATTTTTTTTACGTTGTGCTAACCCTCATTCTTTAAATGACGCTATTCCGAGGAGGACATCTAAAGACGAGCCGTAATGTCCTCATCTTCGGAAGCTCTGGTTTTTTTTATTTTTTTATTTTTTTTACGTTGTGCTGAATCTCGTTCTTTAAATGACGCTATCCCGAGGAGGACACCTATAGGCAAGCCGTAATGGCCTCATCTTCGGCAGGCTCCTCTGGTTTTTTTTTCCAGTTATTTTTGTTCAAGTTTTTTTTTAATACGCTGCACTGTCCCTCGTTCTTTAAATGACGCTATCCCAAGGAGGACACCTAAAGACGAGCCGTAATGGCCTCATCTTCGGTAGGCTCCTCTAGTTTTTTTTTCGGTTATTTTTTTACGTTGTACTGACCCTCGTTATTTAAATGACTCTATCCCGAGGAGGACATCTAAAGGCAAGCCAAATGGCCTCATCATCGGTTGGCTCCTCTGTTTTTTTTTTTTCCATTTTTTTAGTTTTTTTTTTACGTTGTGCTGACCCTCGTTCTTTTACTGATGCTATCCCGAACAGGACACCTAAAGGCGAGCCATAATGGCCTCATCTAAGACAGGCTCCTTTCGTTTTTTTTCCCGTTTTTTTTACGTTGTGCTGACCCTTGTCCTTTAAATGATGCTATCCCGAGGAGGACACCTAAAGGCGAGTCATAATGGCCTCATCTTCGGCAGGCTCCTCTGGATTTTTTTTTACGTTGTGCTGAACCTCGCTCTTTGAATGACGCTATCCCGAGGAGGACACCTAAAGGCGAGTCGTAATGGCCTCATCTTCGGCAAGCTCCTCTGGTTTTTTTTTGTTTTAATTTTTTTTTTTACATTGTGCTGACCCTTGTTCTTTAAATGACGCTATCCCGAGGAGGACACCTAAAGGCGAGCCGTAATGGCCTCATCTTCGGCAGGCTCCTCTGGATTTTTTTTTACGTTGTGCTGACCCTCGATCTTTGAATGACGCTATCCCGAGGAGGACACCTAAAGGCGAGTCGTAATGGCCTCATCTTCGGCAAGCTCCTCTGGTTTTTTTTTGTTTTAATTTTTTTTTACATTGTGCTGACCCTTGTTCTTTAAATGACGCTCTCCCGAGGAGGACACCTAAAGGCGAGCCGTAATGGCCTCATCTTCGGCAGGCTCCTCTGGTTTTTTTTGTTTTAGTTTTTTTTTTACATTGTGCTGACCCTCGTTCTTTAAATGACGCTATCCCGAGGAGGACACCTAAATGCGAGCCGTAATGGCCTCATCTTCGGCAGGATCCTCTGGTTTTTTTTTTTCGGTCTTTTTTGTACTAGTTTTTTTTTTTTTACGTTGTGCTGACCCTCGCTCTTTGAATGACGCTATCCCGAGGAGGACACCTAAAGGCGAGCTGTAATGGCCTCATCTTCGGCAGGCTCCTCTGGTTTTTTTTTGTTTTAATTTTTTTTTTACGTTGTGCTGACCCTCGTTCTTTAAATGACGCTATCCCGAGGAGGACACCTAAAGGCGAGCCGTTATGGCCTCATCTTCGGCAGGCTCCTCTGGTTTTTTTTGTTTTAGTTTTTTTTTTTACATTGTGCTGACCTTCGTTCTTTAAATGACGCTATCCCGAGGAGGACACCTAAAGGCGAGCCGTAATGGCCTCATCTTCGGCAGGATCCTATAGTTTTTTTTTTCGGTCTTTTTGTTCTATTTTTTTTTTACGTTGTGCTGACCCTCGTTTTTTGAAAGATGTTATCCCGAAGAGGACACCTAAAGGCGAGCCATAATTGCCTCATCTACGGCAGGCTCCTCCGATTTTTTTTCAGGTATTTTTCCAGTTTTTTTTTTTTTACGTTGTGCTGACCCTCGTTCTTTCAATGATGCTATCCCGAGGAGGACATCTAAAGGCGAGCCGTAATGGCCTCATCTTCGGCAGGCTCCTCTGGTTTATTTTTTTACTTTGTGCCGACCCTCGTTCTTTAAATGACGCTATCTCGAGGAGGACACCTACAGGCGAGCCAAAATTGCCTCTTCTTCGGCAGGCTCCTCCGGTTTTTTTTTTCAGTTTTTTTTATTTACGTTGTGCTGACCCTCGTTCTTTAAATGACGCTATCCCGAGGAGGACACCTAAAGGCGAGCTGTAATGACCTTATCTTCGGCAGGCTCCTCTGGTTTTTTTTTCGATTTTTTTTTTACGTTGTGCTAACCCTCATTCTTTAAATGACGCTATTCCGAGGAGGACATCTAAAGACGAGCCGTGATGTCCTCATCTTCGGAAGGATCCTCTGGTTTTTTTTATTTTTTTATTTTTTTTACGTTGTGCTGAATCTCGTTCTTTAAATGACGCTATCCCGAGGAGGACACCTATAGGCAAGCCGTAATGGCCTCATCTTCGGCAGGCTCCTCTGGTTTTTTTTTCCAGTTATTTTTGTTCAAGTTTTTTTTTAATACGCTGCACTGTCCCTCGTTCTTTAAATGATGCTTTCCCAAGGAGGACACCTAAAGGCGAGCCGTAATGGCCTCATCTTCGGCAGGCTCCTCTAGTTTTTTTTTCGGTTATTTTTTTACGTTGTACTGACCCTCGTTATTTAAATGACTCTATCCCGAGGAGGACATCTAAAGGTGAGCCAAATGGCCTCATCATCGGTTGGCTCCTCTGTTTTTTTTTTCCATTTTTTTAGTTTTTTTTTTTACGTTGTGCTGACCCTCGTTCTTTAACTGATGCTATCCCGAACAGGACACCTAAAGGCGAGCCATAATGGCCTCATCTAAGACAGGCTCCTTTGGTTATTTTTCCCGTTTTTTTTTACGTTGTGCTGACCCTTGTCCTTTAAATGATGCTATCCCGAGGAGGACACCTAAAGGCGAGTCATAATGGCCTCATCTTCGGCAGGCTCCTCTGGATTTTTTTTTACGTTGTGCTGACCCTCGCTCTTTGAATGACGCTATCCCGAGGAGGACACCTAAAGGCGAGTCGTAATGGCCTCATCTTCGGCAAGCTCCTCTGGTTTTTTTTTGTTCTAATTTTTTTTTTTTACATTGTGCTGACCCTTGTTCTTTAAATGACGCTATCCCGAGGAGGACACCTAAAGGCGAGCCGTAATGGCCTCATCTTCGGCAGGCTCCTCTGGATTTTTTTTTACGTTGTGCTGACCCTCGATCTTTGAATGACGCTATCCCGAGGAGGACACCTAAAGGCGAGTCGTAATGGCCTCATCTTCGGCAAGCTCCTCTGGTTTTTTTTTTTGTTTTAATTTTTTTTTTACATTGTGCTGACCCTTGTTCTTTAAATGACGCTATCCCGAGGAGGACACCTAAAGGCGAGCCGTAATGGCCTCATCTTCGGAAGGCTCCTCTGGTTTTTTTTTGTTTTAATTTTTTTTTTTACATTGTGCTGACCCTTGTTCTTTAAATGACGCTATCCCGAGGAGGACACCTAAAGGCGAGCCGTAATGGCCTCATCTTCGGCAGGCTCCTCTGGATTTTTTTTTACGTTGTGCTGACCCTCGATCTTTGAATGACGCTATCCCGAGGAGGACACCTAAAGGCGAGTCGTAATGGCCTCATCTTCGGCAAGCTCCTCTGGTTTTTTTTTTGTTTTAATTTTTTTTTACATTGTGCTGACCCTTGTTCTTTAAATGACGCTATCCCGAGGAGGACACCTAAAGGCGAGCCGTAATGGCCTCATCTTCGGCAAGCTCCTCTGGTTTTTTTTGTTTTAATTTTTTTTTTTACATTGTGCTGACCCTTGTTCTTTAAATGACGCTATCCCGAGGAGGACACCTAAAGGCGAGCCGTAATGGCATCATCTTCGGCAGGCTCCTCTGGATTTTTTTTTACGTTGTGCTGACCCTCGATCTTTGAATGACGCTATCCCGAGGAGGACACCTAAAGGCGAGTCGTAATGGCCTCATCTTCGGCAAGCTCCTCTGGTTTTTTTTTGTTTTAATTTTTTTTTACATTGTGCTGACCCTTGTTCTTTAAATGACGCTATCCCGAGGAGGACACCTAAGGCGAGCCGTAACGGCCTCATCTTCGGCAGGCTCCTCTGGTTTTTTTTGTTTTAGTTTTTTTTTTTACATTGTGCTGACCCTCGTTCTTTAAATGACGCTATCCCGAGGAGGACACCTAAATGCGAGCCGTAATGGCCTCATCTTCGGCAGGATCCTCTGGTTTTTTTTTTCGGTCTTTTTTGTACTAGTTTTTTTTTTTTTACGTTGTGCTGACCCTCGCTCTTTGAATGACGCTATCCCGAGGAGGACACCTAAAGGCGAGCTGTAATGGCCTCATCTTCGGCAGGCTCCTCTGGTTTTTTTTTGTTTTAATTTTTTTTTTACGTTGTGCTGACCCTCGTTCTTTAAATGACGCTATCCCGAGGAGGACACCTAAAGGCGACCCGTTATGGCCTCATCTTCGGCAGGCTCCTCTGGTTTTTTTTGTTTTAGTTTTTTTTTTACATTGTGCTGACCTTCGTTCTTTAAATGACGCTATCCCGAGGAGGACACCTAAAGGCGAGCCGTAATGGCCTCATCTTCGGCAGGATCCTATAGTTTTTTTTTTCGGTCTTTTTTGTTCTATTTTTTTTTTTTTACGTTGTGCTGACCCTCGTTTTTTGAAAGATGTTATCCCGAAGAGGACACCTAAAGGCGACCCATAATTGCCTCATCTACGGCAGGCTCCTCCGATTTTTTTTCAGGTATTTTTCCAGTTTTTTTTTTTTTACGTTGTGCTGACCCTCGTTCTTTAAATGATGCTATCCCGAGGAGGACATCTAAAGGCGAGCCGTAATGGCCTCATCTTCGGCAGGCTCCTCTGGTTTATTTTTTTACTTTGTGCCGACCCTCGTTCTTTAAATGACGCTATCTCGAGGAGGACACCTACAGGCGAGCCAAAATTGCCTCTTCTTCGGCAGGCTCCTCCGGTTTTTTTTTTCAGTTTTTTTTATTTACGTTGTGCTGACCCTCGTTCTTTAAATGACGCTATCCCGAGGAGGACACCTAAAGGCGAGCTGTAATGACCTTATCTTCGGCAGGCTCCTCTGGTTTTTTTTTCGATTTTTTTTACGTTGTGCTAACCCTCATTCTTTAAATGACGCTATTCCGAGGAGGACATCTAAAGACGAGCCGTGATGTCCTCATCTTCGGAAGGATCCTCTGGTTTTTTTTATTTTTTTATTTTTTTTACGTTGTGCTGAATCTCGTTCTTTAAATGACGCTATCCCGAGGAGGACACCTATAGGCAAGCCGTAATGGCCTCATCTTCGGCAGGCTCCTCTGGTTTTTTTTTCCAGTTATTTTTGTTCAAGTTTTTTTTTAATACGCTGCACTGTCCCTCGTTCTTTAAATGACGCTATCCCAAGGAGGACACCTAAAGGCGAGCCGTAATGGCCTCATCTTCGGCAGGCTCCTCTAGTTTTTTTTTCGGTTATTTTTTTACGTTGTACTGACCCTCGTTATTTAAATGACTCTATCCCGAGGAGGACATCTAAAGGTGAGCCAAATGGCCTCATCATCGGTTGGCTCCTCTGTTTTTTTTTTCCATTTTTTTAGTTTTTTTTTTTACGTTGTGCTGACCCTCGTTCTTTAACTGATGCTATCCCGAACAGGACACCTAAAGGCGAGCCATAATGGCCTCATCTAAGACAGGCTCCTTTGGTTTTTTTTCCCGTTTTTTTTTACGTTGTGCTGACCCTTGTCCTTTAAATGATGCTATCCCGAGGAGGACACCTAAAGGCGAGTCATAATGGCCTCATCTTCGGCAGGCTCCTCTGGATTTTTTTTTACGTTGTGCTGACCCTCGCTCTTTGAATGACGCTATCCGGAGGAGGACACCTAAAGGCGAGTCGTAATGGCCTCATCTTCGGCAAGCTCCTCTGGTTTTTTTTTGTTTTAATTTTTTTTTTTTACATTGTGCTGACCCTTGTTCTTTAAATGACGCTATCCCGAGGAGGACACCTAAAGGCGAGCCGTAATGGCCTCATCTTCGGTAGGCTCCTCTGGATTTTTTTTTACGTTGTGCTGACCCTCGATCTTTGAATGACGCTATCCCGAGGAGGACACCTAAAGGCGAGTCGTAATGGCCTCATCTTCGGCAAGCTCCTCTGGTTTTTTTTTTTGTTTTAATTTTTTTTTTACATTGTGCTGACCCTTGTTCTTTAAATGACGCTATCCCGAGGAGGACACCTAAAGGCGAGCCGTAATGGCCTCATCTTCGGCAGGCTCCTCTGGTTTTTTTTGTTTTAGTTTTTTTTTTACATTGTGCTGACCCTCGTTCTTTAAATGACGCTATTCCGAGGAGGACACCTAAATGCGAGCCGTAATGGCCTCATCTTCGGCAGGATCCTCTGGTTTTTTTTTTTTCGGTCTTTTTTGTACTAGTTTTTTCTTTTTTACGTTGTGCTGACCCTCGCTCTTTGAATGACGCTATCCCGAGGAGGACACCTAAAGGCGAGCTGTAATGGCCTCATCTTCGGCAGGCTCCTCTGGTTTTTTTTTGTTTTAATTCTTTTTTTACGTTGTGCTGACCTTCGTTCTTTAAATGACGCTATCCCGAGGAGGACACCTAAAGGCGAGCCAAATGGCCTCATCATCGGTTGGCTCCTCTGTTTTTTTTTTTCCATTTTTTTAGTTTTTTTTTTACGTAGTGCTGACCCTCGTTCTTTAACTGATGCTATCCCGAACAGGACACCTAAAGGCGAGCCATAATGGCCTCATCTAAGGCTGGCTCCTTTGGTTTTTTTTTCCCGTTTTTTTTTACGTTGTGCTGACCCTTGTCCTTTAAATGATGCTATCCCGAGGAGGACACCTAAAGGCGAGTCATAATGGCCTCATCTTCGGCAGGCTCCTCTGGATATTTTTTTACGTTGTGCTGACCCTCGCTCTTTGAATGACGCTATCCCGAGGAGGACACCTAAAGGCGAGTCGTAATGGCCTCATCTTCGGCAAGCTCCTCTGGTTTTTTTTTGTTTTAATTTTTTTTTTTACATTGTGCTGACCCTTGTTCTTTAAATGACGCTATCCCGAGGAGGACACCTAAAGGCGAGCCGTAATGGCCTCATCTTCGGCAGGCTCCTCTGGTTTTTTTTGTTTTAGTTTTTTTTTTTTACATTGTGCTGACCCTCGTTCTTTAAATGACGCTATCCCGAGGAGGACACCTAAATGCGAGCCGTAATGGCCTCATCTTCGGCAGGATCCTCTGGTTTTTTTTTTCGGTCTTTTTTGTACTAGTTTTTTTTTTTTTACGTTGTGCTGACCCTCGCTCTTTGAATGACGCTATCCCGAGGAGGACACCTAAAGGCGAGCTGTAATGGCCTCATCTTCGGCAGGCTCCCCTGGTTTTTTTTTGTTTTAATTTTTTTTTACGTTGTGCTGACCCTCGTTCTTTAAATGACGCTATCCCGAGGAGGACACCTAAAGGCGAGCCGTTATGGCCTCATCTTCGGCAGGCTCCTCTGGTTTTTTTTGTTTTAGTTTTTTTTTTTACATTGTGCTGACCTTCGTTCTTTAAATGACGCTATCCCGAGGAGGACACCTAAAGGCGAGCCGTAATGGCCTCATCTTCGGCAGGATCCTATAGTTTTTTTTTTCGGTCTTTTTTGTTCTATTTTTTTTTTACGTTGTGCTGACCCTCGTTTTTTAAAAGATGTTATCCCAAAGAGGACACCTAAAGGCGAGCCATAATTGCCTCATCTACGGCAGGCTCCTCCGATTTTTTTCAGGTATTTTTCCAGTTTTTTTTTTTACGTTGTGCTAACCCTCATTCTTTAAATGACGCTATTCCGAGGAGGACATCTAAAGACGAGCCGTATTGTCTTCATCTTCGGAAGGATCCTCTGGTTTTTTTTATTTTTTTATTTTTTTTACGTTGTGCTGAATCTCGTTCTTTAAATGACGCTATCCCGAGGAGGACACCTATAGGCAAGCCGTAATGGCCTCATCTTCGGCAGGCTCCTCTGGTTTTTTTTCCAGTTATTTTTGTTCAAGTTTTTTTTTAATACGCTGCACTGTCCCTCGTTCTTTAAATGACGCTATCCCAAGGAGGACACCTAAAGGCGAGCCGTAATGGCCTCATCTTCGGCAGGCTCCTCAAGTTTTTTTTTCGGTTATTTTTTTACGTTGTACTGACCCTCGTTATTTAAATGACTCTATCCCGAGGAGGACATCTAAAGGCGAGCCAAATGGCCTCATCTTCGGTTGGCTCCTCTGTTTTTTTTTCCATTTTTTTAGTTTTTTTTTTTTACGTTGTGCTGACCCTCGTTCTTTAACTGATGCTATCCCGAACAGGACACCTAAAGGCGAGCCATAATGGCCTCATCTAAGGCAGGCCCCTTTGGTTTTTTTTCCTGTTTTTTTTTACGTTGTGCTGACCCTTGTCCTTTAAATGATGCTATCCCGAGGAGGACACCTAAAGGCGAGTCATAATGGCCTCATCTTCGGCAGGCTCCTCTGGATTTTTTTTTACGTTGTGCTGACCCTCGCTCTTTGAATGACGCTATCCCGAGGAGGACACCTAAAGGCGAGTCGTAATGGCCTCATCTTCGGCAAGCTCCCCTGGTTTTTTTTTGTTTTAATTTTTTTTTTACATTGTGCTGACCCTTGTTCTTTAAATGACGCTATCCCGAGGAGGACACCTAAAGGCGAGCCGTAATTGCCTCATCTTCGGCAGGCTCCTCTGGTTTTTTTTGTTTTAGTTTTTTTTTTTTACATTGTGCTGACCCTCGTTCTTTAAATAACGCTATCCCGAGGAGGACACCTAAATGCGAGCCGTAATGGCCTCATCTTCGGCAGGATCCTCTGGTTTTTTTTTTCGGTCTTTTTTGTACTAGTTTTTTTTTTTTTACGTTGTGCTGACCCTCGCTCTTTGAATGACGCTATCCCGAGGAGGACACCTAAAGGCGAGTTGTAATGGCCTCATCTTCGGCAGGCTCCTCTGGTTTTTATTGTTTTAATTTTTTTTTTACGTTGTGCTGACCCTCGTTCTTTAAATGATGCTATCCCGAGGAGGACACCTAAAGGCGAGCCGTAATGGCCTCATCTTCGGTAGGCTCCTCTGGTTTTTTTTGTTTTAGTTTTTTTTTTTTACATTGTTCTGACCTTCGTTCTTTAAATGACGCTATCTCGAGGAGGACACCTAAAGGCGAGCCGTAATGGCCTCATCTTCGGCAGGATCCTATAGTTTTTTTTTTTCGGTCTTTTTTGTTCTTTTTTTTTTTTTTACGTTGTGCTGACCCTCGATTTTTAAAAGATGCTATCCCGAAGAGGACACCTAAAGGCGAGCCATAATTGCCTCATCTACGGCAGGCTCCTCCGATTTTTTTTCAGGTATTTTTCCAGTTTTTTTTTTTACGTTGTGCTGAGCCTCGTTCTTTAAATGACGCTATCCCGAGGAGGACACCTAAAGGCAAGCAGTAATGGCCTCATCTTCGGCAGGCTCCTACGTTTTTTTTTTTTTTTTTTTTTTTTTACGTTGTGCTGACCCTCGTTCTTTAAATGACGCTATCCGAGGACGACACCTAAAGGCAAGCCGTAATGGTCTCATCTTCGGCAGGATCCTATAGTTTTTTTTTTTTTCGGTCTTTTTTGTTCTATTTTTTTTTTTTTACGTTGTGCTGACCCTCGATTTTTAAAAGATGCTATCCCGAAGAGGACACCTAAAGGCGAGCCATAATTGCCTCATCTACGGCAGGCTCCTCCGATTTTTTTTCAGGTATTTTTCCAATTTTTTTTTTTACGTTGTGCTGACCCTCGTTCTTTAAATGACGCTATCCCGAGGAGGACACCTAAAGGCAAGCAGTAATGGCCTCATCTTCGGCAGGCTCCTCCGTTTTTTTTTTTTTTTTTTTTTTTTTACGTTGTGCTGACCCTCGTTCTTTAAATGACGCTATCCCGAGGACGACACCTAAAGGCAAGCCGTAATGGCCTCATCTTCGGCAAGCTCCTCTGGTTTTTTTCTGGTTTTATTTTCTTTTTTTTTTTTACGTTGTGCTGACCCTCGTTCTTTAAATGATGCTATCCCGAACAGTACACCTAAAGGCGAGCCATAATGGCCTCATCTACGGCAGGCTCCTCCGATTTTTTTTTCCAGTTTTTTTTTTACGTTATGCTGACCCTTGTCCTTTAAATGATGCTATCCCAAGGAGGACACCTAAAGGCGAGTCGTAATGGCCTCATCTTCGGCAGGCTCCTCTGGTTTTTTTTTGTTTTAATTTTTTTTTACGTTGTGCTGACCCTCGTTCTTTAAATGACGCTATCCCGAGGAGGATACCTAAAGGCGAGCCGTAATGGCCTCATCTTCAGCAGGCTCATCTGGTTTTTTTTGTTTTAGTTTTTTTTTTTACATTGTGCTGACCCTCGTTCTTTAAATGACGCTATCCCAAGGAGGACACCTAAATGCGAGCCGTAATGGCCTCATCTTCGGCAGGATCCTCTGGTTTTTCTTTCGGTCTTTTTTGTACTAGTTTTTTTTTTTTTTTTACGTTGTGCTGACCCTCGCTCTTTGAATGACGCTATCCCGAGGAGGACACCTAAAGGCGAGCTGTAATGGCCTCATCTTCGGCAGGCTCCTCTGGTTTTTTTTTTGTTTTAATTTTTTTTTTATGTTGTGCTGACCCTCGTTCTTTAAATGACGCTATCCCGAGGAGGACACCTAAAGGCGAGCCGTAATGGCCTCATCTTCGGCAGGCTCCTCTGGTTTTTTTTGTTTTAGTTTTTTTTTTTTTACATTGTGCTGACCTTCGTTCTTTAAATGAAGCTATCCCGAGGAGGACACCTAAAGGCGAGCCGTAATGGCCTCATCTTCGGCAGGATCCTATAGTTTTTTTTTTCGGTCTTTTTTGTTCTATTTTTTTTTTTTTACGTTGTGCTGACCCTCGTTTTTTAAAAGATGCTATCCCGAAGAGGTCACCTAAAGGCGAGCCATAATTGCCTCATCTACGGCAGGCTCCTCCGTTTTTTTTTTTTTTTTTTTTTTTTTTTTACGTTGTGCTGACCCTCGTTCTTTAAATGACGCTATCCCGAGGACGACACCTAAAGGCAAGCCGTAATGGCCTCATCTTCGGCAAGCTCCTCTGGTTTTTTTCTGGTTTTATTTTCTTTTTTTTTTACGTTGTGCTGACCCTCGTTCTTTAAATGATGTTATCCCGAACAGTACACCTAAAGGCGAGCCATAATGGCCTCATCTACGGCAGGCTCCTCCGATTTTTTTTTCCAGTTTTTTTTTTTTTACGTTATGCTGACCCTTGTCCTTTAAATGATGCTATCCCAAGGAGGACACCTAAAGGCGAGTCGTAATGGCCTCATCTTCGGCAGGCTACTCTGGTTTTTTTTTGTTTTAATTTTTTTTTACGTTGTGCTGACCCTCGTTCTTTAAATGACGCTATCCCGAGGAGGATACCTAAAGGCGAGCCGTAATGGCCTCATCTTCAGCAGGCTCCTCTGGTTTTTTTTGTTTTAGTTTTTTTTTTTACATTGTGCTGACCCTCGTTCTTTAAATTACGCTATCCCAAGGAGGACACCTAAAGGCGAGCCGTAATGGCATCATCTTCGGCAGGATCCTCTGGTTTTTTTTTTCGGTCTTTTTTGTTCTAGTTTTTTTTTTTTACGTTGTGCTGACCCTCGTTCTTTAAATCATGCTATCCCGAAGAGGACACCTAAAGGCGAGCCATAATGGCCTCATCTACGGCAGGCTCCTCCGATTTTTTTTCAGTTTTTTTTCCAGTTTTTTTTTACGTTGTGCTGACCCTCGTTCTTTAAATGACGCTATCCTGAGGATGACACCTAAAGGCGAGCCGTAATGTCCTCATCTTCGGCAAGCTCCTCCGGGTTTTTTACCAATTTTTGTTTTTGTTTTTTTTTTATACGTTGTGCGGAACCTCGTCCTTTAAATGATGCTATCCCGAGGAGGACACCTAAAGGCGAGCCGTAATGGCCTCATCTTCCGCAGGCTCCTCCGATTTTTTTATTTTTTATTTTTTTATTTTTTTTACGTTCTGCTGACCCTCGTTCTTTAAATGACGCTATCTCGAGGAGGACACCTAAAGGCGAGCCGTAATGGCCTCATCTTCGGCAGGCTCCTCTGCCTTTTTTTTTTTCGGGTTTTTTTTTCTAGTTTTTTTTTTACGTTGTGCTGACCCTCGTTCTTTAAAGGACGTTATCCCGAGGGGGACACCTAGAGACGAGCCATAATGGCCTTATCTTCGGCAGGTCCTCTGGTTTTTTTTTATTTTTTTATTTTTTTTACGTTGTGCTGAATCTCGTTCTTCAAATGACGCTATCCCGAGGAGGACACCTATAGGCAAGCCGTAATGGCCTCATCTTCGGCAGGCTCCTCTGGTTTTTTTTGTTTTAGTTTTTTTTTTTTTACATTGTTCTGACCTTCGTTCTTTAAATGACGCTATCTCGAGGAGGACACCTAAAGGCGAGCCGTAATGGGCTCATCTTCGGCAGGCTGCTCTGGTTTTTTTTGTTTTAGTTTTTTTTTTTTTACATTGTGCTGACCCTCGTTCTTTAAATGACGCTATCCCGAGGAGGACACCTAAATGCGAGCCGTAATGGCCTCATCTTCGGCAGGATCCTCTGGTTTTTTTTTTTTCGGTCTTTTTTGTACTAGTTTATTTTTTTTTACGTTGTGCTGACCCTCGCTCTTTGAATGACGCTATCCCGAGGAGGACACCTAAAGGCGAGCTGTAATGGCCTCATCTTCGGCAGGCTCCTCTGGTTTTTTTCTGTTTTAATTTTTTTTTACGTTGTGCTGACCCTCGTTCTTTAAATGACGCTATCCCGAGGAGGACACCTAAAGGCGAGCCGTAATGGCCTCATCTTCGGCAGGATCCTATAGTTTTTTTTTTCGGTCTTTTTTGTTCTATTTTTTTTTTTACGTTGTGCTGACCCTCGTTTTTTAAAAGATGTTATCCCGAAGAGGACACCTAAAGGCGAGCCATAATTGCCTCATCTACGGCAGGCTCCTCCGATTTATTTTCAGGTATTTTTCCAGTTTTTTTTTTTACGTTGTGCTGACCCTCGTTCTTTAAATGATGCTATCCCGAGGAGGACATCTAAAGGCGAGCCGTAATGGCCTCATCTTCGGCAGGCTCCTCTGGTTTATTTTTTTACTTTGTGCCGACCCTCGTTCTTTAAATGACGCTATCTCGAGGAGGACACCTACAGGCGAGCCAAAATTGCCTCTTCTTCGGCAGGCTCCTCCGGTTTTTTTTTCCAGTTTTTTTTATTTACGTTGTGCTGACCCTCGTTCTTTAAATGACGCTATCCCGAGGAGGACACCTAAAGGCGAGCTGTAATGACCTTATCTTCGGCAGGCTCCTCTGGGTTTTTTTTCGATTTTTTTTACGTTGTGCTAACCCTCATTCTTTATATGACGCTATTCCGAGGAGGACATCTAAAGACGAGCCGTAATGTCCTCATCTTCGGAAGGATCCTCTGGTTTTTTTTATTTTTTTATTTTTTTTACGTTGTGCTGAATCTCGTTCTTTAAATGACGCTATCCCGAGGAGGACACCTATAGGCAAGCCGTAATGGCCTCATCTTCGGCAGGCTCCTTTGGTTTTTTTTTCCTGTTATTTTTGTTCAAGTTTTTTTTTTAATACGCTGCACTGTCCCTCGTTCTTTAAATGACGCTATCCCAAGGAGGACACCTAAAGGCGAGCCGTAATGGCCTCATCTTCGGCAGGCTCCTCTAGTTTTTTTTTCGGTTATTTTTTTACGTTGTACTGACCCTCGTTATTTAAATGACTCTATCCCGAGGAGGACATCTAAAGGCGAGCCAAATGGCCTCATCTTCGGTTGGCTCCTCAGTTTTTTTTTTTCCATTTTTTTAGTTTTTTTTTTTTACGTTGTGCTGACCCTCATTCTTTAACTGATGCTATCCCGAACCGGACACCTAAAGGCGAGCCATAATGGCCTCATCTAAGGCATGCTCCTTTGGTTTTTTTTTCCCGTTTTTTTTACGTTGTGCTGACCCTTGTCCTTCAAATGATGCTATCCCGAGGAGGACACCTAAAGGCGAGTCATAATGGCCTCATCTTCGGCAGGCTCCTCTGGATTTTTTTTTACGTTGTGCTGACCCTCGCTCTTTGAATGACGCTATCCCGAGGAGGACACCTAAAGGCGAGTCGTAATGGCCTCATCTTCGGCAAGCTCCTCTGGTTTTTTTTTGTTTTAATTTTTTTTTTTACATTGTGCTGACCCTTGTTCTTTAAATGACGCTATCCCGAGGAGGACACCTAAAGGCGAGCCGTAATGGCCTCTTCTTCGGCAGGCTGCTCTGGTTTTTGTTGTTTTAGTTTTTTTTTTTTACATTGTGCTGACCCTCGTTCTTTAAATGACGCTATCCCGAGGAGGACACCGAAATGCGAGCCGGAATGGCCTCATCTTCGGCAGGATCCTCTGGTTTTTTTTTTTCGGTCTTTCCTGTACTAGTTTTTTTTTTTTTTACGTTGTGCTGACCCTCACTCTTTGAATGACGCTATCCCGAGGAGGACACCTAAAGGCGAGCTGTAATGGCCTCATCTTCGGCAGGCTCCCCTGGTTTTTTTTTGTTTTAATTTTTTTTTACGTTGTGCTGACCCTCGTTCTTTAAATGACGCTATCCCGAGGAGGACACCTAAAGGCGAGCCGTTATGGCCTCATCTTCGGCAGGCTCCTCTGGTTTTTTTTGTTTTAGTTTTTTTTTTTACATTGTGCTGACCTTCGTTCTTTAAATGACGCTATCCCGAGGAGGACACCTAAAGGCGAGCCGTAATGGCCTCATCTTCGGCAGGATCCTATAGTTTTTTTTTTCGGTCTTTTTTGTTCGATTTTTTTTTTTTACGTTGTGCTGACCCTCGTTTTTTAAAAGATGTTATCCCGAAGAGGACACCTAAAGGCGAGCCATAATTGCCTCATCTACGGCAGGCTCCTCCGATTTATTTTCAGGTATTTTTCCAGTTTTTTTTTTTTTACGTTGTGCTGACCCTCGTTCTTTAAATGATGCTATCCCGAGGAGGACATCTAAAGGCGAGCCGTAATGGCCTCATCTTCGGCAGGCTCCTCTGGTTTATTTTTTTACTTTGTGCCGACCCTCGTTCTTTAAATGACGCTATCTCGAGGAGGACACCTACAGGCGAGCCAAAATTGCCTCTTCTTCGGCAGGCTCCTCCGGTTTTTTTTTCCAGTTTTTTTTATTTACGTTGTGCTGACCCTCGTTCTTTAAATGACGCTATCCGAGGAGGACACCTAAAGGTGAGCTGTAATGACCTTATCTTCGGCAGGCTCCTCTGGTTTTTTTTTCGATTTTTTTTACGTTGTGCTAACCCTCATTCTTTATATGACGCTATTCCGAGGAGGACATCTAAAGACGAGCCGTAATGTCCTCATCTTCGGAAGGATCCTCTGGTTTTTTTTATTTTTTTATTTTTTTTACATTGTGCTGAATCTCGTTCTTTAAATGACGCTATCCCGAGGAGGACACCTATAGGCAAGCCGTAATGGCCTCATCTTCGGCAGGCTCCTTTGGTTTTTTTTTCCAGTTATTTTTGTTCAAGTTTTTTTTTTAATACGCTGCACTGTCTCTCGTTCTTTAAATGACGCTATCCCAAGGAGGACACCTAAAGGCGAGCGGTAATGGCCTCATCTTCGGCAGGCTCCTCTAGTTTTTTTTTCGGTTATTTTTTTACGTTGTACTGACCCTCGTTATTTAAATGACTCTATCCCGAGGAGGACATCTAAAGGCGAGCCAAATGGCCTCATCTTCGGTTGGCTCCTCTGTTTTTTTTTTCTATTTTTTAGTTTTTTTTTTTTACGTTGTGCTGACCCTCGTTCTTTAACTGATGCTATCCCGAACCGGACACCTAAAGGCGAGCCATAATGGCCTCATCTAAGGCAGGCTCCTTTGGTTTTTTTTTCCCGTTTTTTTTACGTTGTGCTGACCCTTGTCCTTTAAATGATGCTATCCCGAGGAGGACACCTAAAGGCGAGTCATAATGGCCTCATCTTCGGCAGGCTCCTCTGGATTTTTTTTTACGTTGTGCTGACCCTCGCTCTTTGAATGACGCTATCCCGAGGAGGACACCTAAAGGCAAGTCGTAATGGCCTCATCTTCGGCAAGCTCCTCTGGTTTTTTTTTGTTTTAATTTTTTTTTTACATTGTGCTGACCCTTGTTCTTTAAATGACGCTATCCCGAGGAGGACACCTAAAGGCGAGCCGTAATGGTCTCATCTTCGGCAGGCTCCTCTGGTTTTTTTTGTTTTAGTTTTTTTTTTTTTTTACATTGTGCTGACCCTCGTTCTTTAAATGACGCTATCCCGAGGAGGACACCTAAATGCGAGCCGTAATGGCCTCATCTTCGGCAGGATCCTCTGGTTTTTCTTTCGGTCTTTTTTGTACTAGTTTTTTTTTTTTTTTACGTTGTGCTGACCCTCGCTCTTTGAATGACGCTATCCCGAGGAGGACACCTAAAGGCGAGCTGTAATGGCCTCATCTTCGGCAGGCTCCTCTGGTTTTTTTTTGTTTTAATTTTTTTTTACGTTGTGCTGACCCTCGTTCTTTAAATGACGCTATCCCGAGGAGGACACCTAAAGGCGAGCCGTAATGGCCTCATCTTCGGCAGGCTCCTCTGGTTTTTTTTGTTTTAGTTTTTTTTTTTACATTGTGCTGACCTTCGTTCTTTAAATGACGCTATCCCGAGGAGGACACCTAAAGGCGAGCCGTAATGGCCTCATCTTCGGCAGGATCCTATTGTTTTTTTTTTTCGGTCTTTTTTGTTCTATTTTTTTTTTTACGTTGTGCTGACCCTCGTTTTTTAAAAGATGCTATCCCGAAGAGGTCACCTAAAGGCGAGCCATAATTGCCTCATCTACGGCAGGCTCCTCCGATTTTTTTCAGGTATTTTTCCAGTTTTTTTTTTTTACGTTGTGCTGACCCTCGTTCTTTAAATGACGCTATCCCGAGGAGGACACCTAAAGGCAAGCCGTAATGGCCTCATCTTCGGCAGGCTCCTCCGTTTTTTATTTTATTTTATTTTTACGTTGTGCTAACCCTCGTTCTTTAAATGACGCTATCCCGAGGACGATACCAAAAGGCAAGCCGTAATGGCCTCATCTTCGGCAAGCTCCTCTGGTTTTTTTCTGGTTTTATTTTCTTGTTTTTTTTACGTTGTGCTGACCCTCGTTCTTTAAATGATGCTATCCCGAACAGGACACCTAAAGGCGAGCCATAATGGCCTCATCTACGGCAGGCTCCTCCGATTTTTTTTCCAGTTTTTTTTTTTTATTTTATGCTGACCCTTGTCCTTTAAATGATGCTATCCCAAGGAGGATACCTAAAGGCGAGTCGTAATGGCCTCATCTTCGGCAGGCTCCTCTGGTTTTTTTTTGTTTTAATTTTTTTTTACGTTGTGCTGACTCTCGTTCTTTAAATGACGCTATCCCGAGGAGGATACCTAAAGGCGAGCCGTAATGGCCTCATCTTCAGCAGGCTCCTCTGGTTTTTTTTGTTTTAGTTTTTTTTTTACATTGTGCTGACCCTCGTTCTTTAAATGACGCTATCCCAAGGAGGACACCTAAAGGCGAGCCGCAATGGCATCATCTTCGGCAGGATCCTCTGGTTTTTTTTTTCGGTCTTTTTTGTTCTAGTTTTTTTTTTTTTTACGTTGTGCTGATCCTCGTTCTTTAAATCATGCTATCCCGAAGAGGACACCTAAAGGCGAGCCATAATGGCCTCATCTACGGCAGGCTCCTCCGATTTTTTTTTCAGGTATTTTTCCAGTTTTTTTTTTTACGTTGTGCTGACCCTCGTTCTTTAAATGACGCTATCCCGAGGAGGACACCTAAAGGCAAGCCGTAATGGCCTCATCTTCGGCAGGCTCCTCCGTTTTTTATTTTATTTTATTTTATTTTTTTTTTACGTTGTGCTAACCCTCGTTCTTTAAATGACGCTATCCCGAGGACGATACCAAAAGGCAAGCCGTAATGGCCTCATCTTCGGCAAGCTCCTCTGGTTTTTTTCTGGTTTTATTTTCTTGTTTTTTTTACGTTGTGCTGACCCTCGTTCTTTAAATGATGCTATCCTGAACAGGACACCTAAAGGCGAGCCATAATGGCCTCATCTACGGCAGGCTCCTCCGATTTTTTTTCCAGTTTTTTTTTTTTATTTTATGCTGACCCTTGTCCTTTAAATGATGCTATCCCAAGGAGGATACCTAAAGGCGAGTCGTAATGGCCTCATCTTCGGCAGGCTCCTCTGGTTTTTTTTTGTTTTAATTTTTTTTTACGTTGTGCTGACTCTCGTTCTTTAAATGACGCTATCCCGAGGAGGATACCTAAAGGCGAGCCGTAATGGCCTCATTTTCAGCAGGCTCCTCTGGTTTTTTTTGTTTTAGTTTTTTTTTTACATTGTGCTGACCCTCGTTCTTTAAATGACGCTATCCCAAGGAGGACACCTAAAGGCGAGCCGCAATGGCATCATCTTCGGCAGGATCCTCTGGTTTTTTTTTTCGGTCTTTTTTGTTCTAGTTTTTTTTTTTTTACGTTGTGCTGACCCTCGTTCTTTAAATCATGCTATCCCGAAGAGGACACCTAAAGGCGAGCCATAATGGCCTCATCTACGGCAGGCTCCTCCGATTTTTTTTTCAGGTTTTTTTCCAGTTTTTTTTTTACGTTGTGCTGACCCTCGTTCTTTAAATGACGCTATCCTGAGGATGACACCTAAAGGCGAGCCGTAATGGCCTCATCTTCGGCAAGCTCCTCCGGGTTTTTTACCAGTTTTTGTTTTTGTTTTTTTTTTATACGTTGTGCTGAACCTCCTCCTTTAAATGATGCTATCCCGAGGAGGACACCTAGAGGCGAGCCGTAATGGCCTCATCTTCGGCAGGCTACTCAGAATTTTTTTCTCTTACGTTGTGCTGACCCTCGCTCTTTAAATGACGCTATCCCGAGGAGGACACCTAAAGGCGAGCCGTAATGGCCTCATCTTCGGCAGGCTCCTCTGGTTTTTTTTCTGGGTTTTTTTATTTTTTATTTTATGTTGTGCTGACCCTCGTACTTTAAATGACGCTATCCTGAGGAGGACACCTAAAGGCGAGCCGTAGTGGCCTCATCATCGGCAGCCTCCTCTAGTTTTTTTTGTTTTAGTTTTTCTTTTTTTTTTTACGTTGTGCTGACCCTCGTTCTTTAAATGATGCTATCCCGAGGAGGACACCTAAAGTCGAGCCGTAATGGCCTCATATTCGGAAGGCTCCTCTGGTTTTTTTTTTTCGGTTTTTTTTGTTCTAGTTTTTTTTTTACGTTGTGTTGACCCTCGTTCTTTAAATGATACTATCCCGAGGAGGACATCTAAAGGCGAGCCATAATGGCCTCATCTACGGCAAGCTCCCCGATTTTTTTTGCAGGTTTTTTCAAGTTTTTTTTTTTACGTTGTGCTGACCCTCGTTCTTTAAATGACGCTATCCCGAGGAGGACACCTACAGGCAAGCCATAATTGCTTCATCATCGGCAGGCTCGTCTGGCATTTTTTTTTCCAGTTTTTTTTATTTACGTTGTGCTGACCCTCGTTCTTTAAATGACGCTATCCTGAGGAGGACACCTAAAGTCGAGCCGTAGTGGCCTCATCATCGGCAGCCTCCTCTGGTTTTTTTTGTTTTAGTTTTTCTTTTTTTTTTACGTTGTGCTGACCCTCGTTCTTTAAATGACGCTATCCCGAGGAGGACACCTAAAGGCGAGCCGTAATGGCCTCATCTTCGGCAGGTTCCTCTAGTTTTTTTTGTTTTAGTTTTTTTTTTACATTGTGCTGACCTTCGTTCTTTAAATGACGCTATCCCGAGGAGGACACCTAAATGCGAGCCGTAATGGCCTCATCTTCGGCAGGATCCTCTGGTTTTTTTTCGGTCTTTTTTGTACTAGTTTTTTTTTTTTTACGTTGTGCTGACCCTCGCTCTTTGAATGACGCTATCCCGAGGAGGACACCTAAAGGCGAGCTGTAATGGCCTCATCTTCGGCAGGCTCCTCTGGTTTTTTTTTGTTTTAATTTTTTTTTTACGTTGTGCTGACCCTCGTTCTTTAAATGACGCTATCCCGAGGAGGACACCTAAAGGCGAGCCGTAATGGCCTCATCTTCGGCAGGCTCCTCTGGTTTTTTTTGTTTTATTTTTTTTTTACATTGTGCTGACATTCGTTCTTTAAATGACGCTATCCTGAGGAGGACACCTAAAGGCGAGCCGTAATGGCCTCATCTTCGGCAGGATCCTATAGTTTTTTTTTTCGGTCTTTTTTGTTCTTTTTTTTTTACGTTGTGCTGACCCTCGTTTTTTAAAAGATGTTATCCCGAAGAGGACACCTAAAGGCGAGCCATAATTGCCTCATCTACGGCAGGCTCCTCCGATTTTTTTCAGGTATTTTTAATGTTTTTTTTTACGTTGTGCTGACCCTCGTTCTTTAAATGATGCTATCCCGAGGAGGACATCTAAAGGCGAGCCGTAATGGCCTCATCTTCGGCAGGCTCCTCTGGTTTATTTTTTTACTTTGTGCCGACCCTCGTTCTTTAAATGACGCTATCTCGAGGAGGACACCTACAGGCGAGCCAAAATTGCCTCTTCTTCGGCAGGCTCCTCCGGTTTTTTTTTCCAGTTTTTTTTTATTTACGTTGTGCTGACCTTCGTTCTTTAAATGACGCTATCCCGAGGAGGACACCTAAAGGCGAGCTGTAATGACCTTATCTTCGGCAGGCTCCTCTGGTTTTTTTTTTCGATTTTTTTTACGTTGTGCTAACCCTCATTCCTTAAATGACGCTATTCCGAGGAGGACATCTAAAGACGAGCCGTAATGTCCTCATCTTCGGAAGGATCCTCTGGTTTTTTTTATTTTTTTATTTTTTTTACGTTGTGCTGAATCTCGTTCTTTAAATGACGTTATCCCGAGGAGGACACCTATAGGCAAGCCGTAATGGCCTTATCTTCGGCAGGCTCCTCTGGTTTTTTTTTCCAGTTATTTTTGTTCAAGTTTTTTTTTTTAATACGTTGCACTTTCCCTCGTTCTTTAAATGACGCTATCCCAAGGAGGACACCTAAAGGCGAGCCGTAATGGCCTCATCTTCGGCAGCCTCCTCTAGTTTTTTTTTTCGGTCATTTTTTTACGTTGTACTGACCCTCGTTATTTAAATGACTCTATCCCGAGGAGGACATCTAAAGGCGAGCCAAATGGCCACATCTTCGGTTGGCTCCTCTGTTTTTTTTTTCCATTTTTTTAGTTTTTTTTTTTACGTTGTGCTGACCCTCGTTCTTTAACTGATGCTATCCCGAACAGGACACCTAAAGGCGAGCCATAATGGCCTCATCTAAGGCAGGCTCCTTTGGTTTTTTTTTCCCGTTTTTTTTCGTTGTGCTGACCCTTGTCCATTAAATGATGCTATCCCGAGGAGGACACCTAAAGGCGAGTCATAATGGCCTCATATTCGGCAGGCTCCTCTGGATTTTTTTTTACGTTGTGCTGACCCTCGCTCTTTGAATGACGCTATCCCGAGGAGGACACCTAAAGGCGAGTCGTAATGGCCTCATCTTCGGCAAGCTCCTCTGGTTTTCTTTTTTCTTTTAATTTTTTTTTTACATTGTGCTGACCCTTGTTCTTTAAATGACGCTATCCCGAGGAGGACACCTAAAGGCGAGCCGTAATGGCCTCATCTTCGGCAGGCTCCTCTGGTTTTTTTTGTTTTAGTTTTTTTTTTTTTTACATTGTGCTGACCTTCGTTCTTTAAATGACGCTATCCCGAGGAGGACACCTAAAGGCGAGCCGTAATGGCCTCATCTTCGGCAGGATCCTCTGGTTTTTTTTTTTTTTTGGTCTTTGTTGTACTAGTTTTTTTTTTTACGTTGTGCTGACCCTCGCGTTTTAAAAGATGCTATCCCGAAGAGGACACCTAAAGGCGAGCTGTAATGGCCTCATCTTCGGCAGGCTCCTCTGGTTTTTTTTTGTTTTAATTTTTTTTTTACGTTGTGCTGACCCTCGTTCTTTAAATGACGCTATCCCGAGGAGGAGACCTAAAGGCGAGCCGTAATGGCCTCATCTTCGGCAGGATCCTATAGTTTTTTTTTTTCGGTCTTTTTTGTTCTATTTTTTTTTTTACGTTATGCTGACCCTCGTTTTTTAAAAGATGCTATCCCGAAGAGGACACCTAAAGGCGAGCCATAATTGCCTCATCTACAGCAGGCTCCTCCAATTTTTTTTCAGGTATTTTTCCAGTTTTTTTTTTTACGTTGTGCTGACCCTCGTTCTTTAAATGACGCTATCCCGAGGAGGACACCTAAAGGCAAGGCGTAATGGCCTCATCTTCGGCAGGCTCCTCCGTTTTTTTTTTTTTTTTTTACGTTGTGCTGACCCTCGTTCTTTAAATGACGCTATCCCCAGGACGACACCTAAAGGCAAGCCGTAATGGCCTCATCTTCGGCAAGCTCCTCTGGTTTTTTTCTGGTTTTATTTTCTTGTTTTTTTTTTACGTTGTGCTGACCCTCGTTCTTTAAATGACGCTATCCGGAGGAGGACACCTAAAGGCGAACCGTAATGGCCTCATCTTCAGCAGGCTCCTCTGGTTTTTTTTTTATTTTTTTTACGTTGTGCTGACCCTAGTTCCTTAAATGACGCTATCCCGAGGAGGACACCTAAAGGCAAGCCGTAATGGCCTCATCTTCGGCAAGCTACTCTGGATTTTTTTTTTTGACGATTTGCTGAGCCTCGTTCTTTAAATGACGCTATCCCGAGGAGGACACCTAAAGGCAAGCTGTAATGGCCACATCTTCTACAGGATACTCTGGATTCTTTTTTTTTACGTTGTGCTGACCTTCATTCTTTAAATGACGCTATCCTAAGGAGGACACCTAAAGGCGAACCATAATGGCCTCATCTTCGGCAGGCTCCTCTGGTTTTTTTTTCTATTTAATTTTACTTTGTGCTGACCCTAGTTCTTTAAATGACGCTATCCCGAAGAGGACACCTAAAGCCGAGCCGTAATGGCCTCATCTTCGGCAAGCTCCTCTGGTTTTTTTCTGGTTTTATTTTCTTGTTTTTTTTTTTACGTTGTGCTGACCCTCGTTCTTTAAATGACGCTATCCGGAGGAGGACACCTAAAGGCGAACCGTAATGGCCGCATCTTCAGCAGGCTCCTCTGGGTTTTTTTTTCTATTTTTTTTTACGTTGTGCTGACCCTAGTTCTTTAAATGACGCTATCCCGAGGAGGACACCTAAAGGCAAGCCGTAATGGCCTCATCTTCGGCAAGCTACTCTGGATTTTTTTTTTTACGTTGTGCTGACCCTCGTTCTTTAAGTGACACTATCCCGAGGAGGACATCTATAGGCGAGTCGTGATGGCCTCATCTTTGGCAGGCTCCTCTGGATTTTTTTTTACGTTGTGCTGACCCTCGCTCTTTGAATGACGCTATCCCGAGGAAGACACCTAAAGGGGAGCCGTAATGGCCTCATCTTCGGCAGGCTCCTCTATTTTTTTTGTTTTAATTTTTTTTTTACGTTGTGCTGACCCTCGTTCTTTAAATGACGCTTTCTCAAGGAGGACACCTAAAGGCGAGCCGTAATGGCCTTATCTTCGGCAGGTCCTCTGGTTTTTTTTTTTCGTTTTTTTTTTAGTTTTTTTTTTTTACGTTGTGCTGAGGCTTGTTCTTTAAATGATGCTATCCCGAAGAGGACACCTAAAGGCGAGCCATAATGGCCTCATCTACGGCAGGCTCCTCCGATTTTTTTTCTAGGTTTTTTTCCAATTTTTTTTATTTTTTATTTTTTTATTTTTTTTACGTTCTGCTGACCCTCGTTCTTTAAATTACGCTATCTCGAGGAGGACACCTAAAGGCAAGCCGTAATGGCCTCATCTCCGGCAGGCTACTCAGGATTTTTTTTCTTTTACATTGTGCTGACCCTCGCTCTTTAAATGACGCTATCCCGAGGAGGACACTTAAAGGCGAGCCGTAATGGCCTCATCTTCGGCATGCTCCTCTGGTTTATTTTTTTACTTTGTGCCGACCCTCGTTCTTTAAATGACTCTATCTCGAGGAGGACACCTACAGGCGAGCCAAAATTGCCTCTTCTTCGGCAGGCTCCTCCGGTTTTTTTTTCCAATTTTTTTTATTTACGTTGTGCTGACCCTCGTTCTTTAAATGACGCTATCCCGAGGAGGACACCTAAAGGCGAGCTGTAATGACCCTATCTTCGGCAGGCTCCTCTGGTTTTTTTTTCGATTTTTTTTACGTTGTGCT
>NC_092053.1:70647879-70650959 GCF_003086295.3 Arachis hypogaea
TTATCCCGAGGAGTACATCTAAAGGCGAGCCATAATGGCCTCATCTACGGCAGGCTCCTCCAATTTTTTTTCAGGGTTTTTTCCAATTTTTTTTACGTTGTGCTGACCCTCGTTCTTTAAATGACGCTATCCCGAGGAGGACACCTACAGGCGAGCTATAATTGCCTCATCATCAGCAGGTTCGTCCGGCATTTTTTTCCAGTTTTTTTTATTTACGTTGTGCTGACCCTCGTTCTTTAAATGACGCTATCACGAGGAGGACACCTATAGGCGAGCTGTAATGGCCTCATCTTCGGCAGGCTCCTCTGGTTTTTTTTTTTTTTTTGGTTTTTTTTTTACGTTGTGTTGACCCTCGTTATTTAAATGACGCTATCCCGAGGAGGACATCTAAAGGCGAGTCGTGATGGCCTCATCTTCGGCAGGCTCCTCTGGATTTTTTTTTTACGTTGGCTAACCCTCGTTCTTTAAATGACGCTATCCGAGGAGGACATCTAAAGGCGAGTCGTGATGGCCTCATCTTTGGCAGGCTCCTCTGGATTTTTTTTTACGTTGTGCTGACCCTCGTCTTTGAATGACGCTATCCCGAGGAAGACACCTAAAGGGAGCCGTAATGGCCTCATCTTCGGCAGGCTCTCTATTTTTTTTTGTTTTAATTTTTTTTTTACGTTGTGCTGACCCTCGTTCTTTAAATGACACTTTCTCAAGGAGGACACCTAAAGGCGAGCCGTAATGGCCTTATCTTCGGCAGGTCCTCTGGTTTTTTTTTTTTTCGTTTTTTTTTTTAGTTTTTTTTTTACGTTGTGCTGAGGCTTGTTCTTTAAATGATGCTATCCCGAGAGGACACCTAAAGGCGAGCCATAATGGCCTCATCTACGGCAGGCTCCTCCGATTTTTTTTCTGGTTTTTTTCCAATTTTTTTTTATTTTTTATGTTTTTATTTTTTTTTACGTTCTGCTGACCCTCGTTCTTTAAATTACGCTATCTCGAGGAGGACACCTAAAGGCAAGCCGTAACGGCCTCATCTCCGGCAGGCTACTCAGGATTTTTTTTTCTTTTACATTGTGCTGACCCTCGCTCTTTAAATGACGCTATCCCGAGGAGGACACTTAAAGGCGAGCCGTAATGGCCTCATCTTCGGCAGGCTCCTCTGGTTTTTTTTTGGGTTTTTTTATTTTTTTTTACGTTGTGCTGACCTTCGTTCTTTAAATGACGCTATCCCGAGAAGGACACCTAAAGGCGAGCCGTAGTGGCCTCATCCTCAGCAGGCTCCTCTGGTTTTTTTGTTTTAGTTTTTTTTTTACGTTGTGCTGACCCTCGTTCTTTAAATGATGCTATCCCGAGGAGGACACCTAAAGGCGAGCCGTAATGGCCTCATATTCGGCAGGCTCCTCTGGTTTTTTTTCGGTTTTTTTGTTCTAGTTTTTTTTTTTTACGTTCTGTTGACCCTCATTCTTTAAATGATGTTATCCCGAGGAGTACATCTAAAGGCGAGCCATAATGGCCTCATCTACGGCAGGCTCCTCCAATTTTTTTTTCAGGGTTTTTTCCAATTTTTTTTACGTTGTGCTGACCCTCGTTCTTTAAATGACGCTATCCCGAGGAGGACACCTACAGGCGAGCTATAATTGCCTCATCATCAGCAGGTTCGTCCGGCATTTTTTTCCAGTTTTTTTTATTTACGTTGTGCTGACCCTCGTTCTTTAAATGACGCTATCCGAGGAGGACACCTATAGGCGAGCTGTAATGGCCTCATCTTCAGCAGGCTCCTCTGGTTTTTTTTTTTTTTTTTTTTTTTTTTTTTCGTTGTGCTGACCCTCGTTTTTAAATGACGCTATCCCGAGGAGGACATCTAAAGGCGAGCGTATGGCCTCATCTTCGCAGGCTCCTCTGGATTTTTTTTTTACGTTGGGCTACCCTCGCTCTTTAATGACGCTATCCGAGGAGGACACCTAAAGGCGAGCCGTAATGGCCTCATCTTCAGCAGGCTCTCTAGTTTTTTTTTTTGTTTTATTTTTTTTTACGTTGTGCTGACCCTGGTTCTTTAAATGTCGCTATCCCGAGGAGACACCTAAAGCGAGCCGTAATGGCCTCATCTTCGGCAGCTCCTCTGGTTTTTTTTTTTTTTTTTTTTTTACGTTGTGCTGACCCTAGTTCTTTAAATGACGCTATCCGAGGAGGACACTAAAGGCGAGCCGTAATGGCCTCATCTTCGGCAGGCTCCTCTGGTTTTTTTTGTTTTTTTTATTTTTTTTACGTTGTGCTGACCTCGTTTTTAAATGACGCTATCCCGGGAGGACACCTAAAGGCGAGCCGTAATGGCCTCATCATCGGCAGGCTCCTCTGGTTTTTTTTTGTTTTTGTTTTTTTTTTTTACGTTGTGCTGACCCTCGTTCTTTAAATGATGCTATCCCGAGGAGGACACCTAAAGGCGAGCCATAATGGCCTCATCTACGGCAGGCTCCTCATTTTTTTCAGGGTTTTTTCCAGTTTTTTTTTACGTTGTGCTGACCCTCGTTCTTTAAATGACGCTATCCCGAGGAGGACACCTACAGGCGAGCGTATAATGCCTCATCATCAGCAGGTTCGTCCGGATTTTTTTTTCCATTTTTTTTTTATTTACGTTGTGCTGACCCTCGTTCTTTAAATGACGCTATCCCGAGGAGGACACCTATAGGCGAGCTGTAATGGCCTCATCTTCGGTAGGCTCCTCTGGTTTTTTTTTTTTTTTTGGTTTTTTTTTACGTTGTGCTGACCCTCGTTCTTTAAATGACGCTATCCCGAGGAGGACATCTAAGGCGAGTCGTGATGGCCTCATCTTCGGCAGGTCCCAGGTCCCTTGATTTTTTTTTTTTTGTTTTTAATTTTTTTTTTTACGGTTTACGTTGTAATCTGACCTTCGTTCTTTAAATGACGCTATCCGAGGAGGACACTAAGCGACGTAAGGCCTCACTTCGAGGTCCCTGGATTTTTTTTTTTTTTTTTACTTGTGCGACCCGTTCTTAAATGACGCTATCCGAGGAGGACACCTAAAGGCGAACCGTAATGGCCTCATCTTCGCAGGCTCCTCTGGTTTTTTTTTT
>NC_092053.1:70651959-70679056 GCF_003086295.3 Arachis hypogaea
TTTTTTTCAGGTTTTTTATTTTTTTACGTTGTGCTGACCTCGTTCTTTAAATGACGCTATCCGAGGAGGACACCTACAGGCGAGCTATAATTGCCTCATCATTAGCAGGTTCGTCCGGCATTTTTTTTTTTCCATTTTTTTTATTTACGTTGTGCTGACCCTCGTTCTTAAATGACGCTATCCGAGGAGACACCTATAGGCGAGCTGTAATGGCTCATCTTCGGTAGGCTCCTCTGGTTTTTTTTTTTTTTTTTGGTTTTTTTACGTTGTGCTGACCCTCGTTCTTTAAATGACGCTATCCCGAGGAGGCATCTAAAGGCGAGTCGTGATGGCCTCATCTTCGGCAGGCTCCTCTGGATTTTTTTTTGTTTTAATTTTTTTTACGTTGTGCTGACCCTCGTTCTTTAAATGACGCTATCCGGAGGAGGACACCTAAAGGCGAACCGTAATGGCCTCATCTTCAGCAGGCTCCTCTGGTTTTTTTTTCTATTTTTTTTACGTTGTGCTGACCCTAGTTCCTTAAATGACGCTATCCCGAGGAGGACACCTAAAGGCAAGCCGTAATGGCCTCATCTTCGGCAAGCTACTCTGGATTTTTTTTTTGACGTTGTGCTGACCCTCGTTCTTTAAATGACGCTATCCCGAGGAGGACACCTAATGGCGAGCCGTAATGGCCTCATCTCGACAGGATACTCTGGATTCTTTTTTTTTACGTTGTGCTGACCTTCGTTCTTTAAATGACGCTATCCCGAGGAGGACACCTAAAGCGAGCCGTAATGGCCTCATCTTCGGCAGCTCCTCTGTTTTTTTTGTTAAAATTTTTATTTTACGTTGTGCTGACCCTCGTTCTTTAAATGACGCTTTCTCGAGGAGGACACCTAAATGCGAGCGTAATGGCCTTATCTTCGGCAGGTCCTCAGGTTTTTTTTAGTTTTTTTTTTTTTTACGTTGTGCTGAGCCTCGTTCTTTAAATGATGCTATCCCGAAGAAGACACCTAAAGGCGAGCCATAATGGCCTCATCTACGGCAGGCTCCTCCGATTTTTTTTCTAGGTTTTTTTCCAATTTTTTTTATTTTTTTTTTTTTATTTTTTTTACGTTCTGCTGACCCTCGTTCTTTAAATGACGCTATCTCGAGGAGGACACCTAAAGGCAAGCCGTAATGGCCTCATCTTCGGCAGGCTACTCAGGATTTTTTTTCTTTTACATTGTGCTGACCCTCGCTATTTAAATGACGCTATCCCGAGGAGGACACCTAATGGCGAGCCGTAATGGCCTCATCTTCGGCAGGCTCCTCTGGTTTTTTCTGGGTTTTTTTATTTTTTTTTACGTTGTGCTGACCTTCGTTCTTTAAATGACGCTATCCCGAAAAGGACACCGAAAGGCGAGCCGTAGTGGCCTCATCATCAGCAGGCTCCTCTGGTTTTTTTTGTTTTAGTTTTTTTTTTTTACGTTGTGCTGACCCTCGTTCTTTAAATGATGCTATCCCGAGGAGGACACCTAAAGGCGAGCCGTAATGGCCTCATATTCGGCAGGCTCCTCAGGTTTTTTTTTAGGTTTTTTTGTTCTAGTTTTTTTTTTACGTTGTGTTGACCCTCGTTCTTTAAATGATGTTATCCCGAGGAGTACATCTAAAGGCGAGCCATAATGGCCTCATCTACGGCAGGCTCCTCCAATTTTTTTTTCAGGGTTTTTTCCAGTTTTTTTTTACGTTGTGCTGACCCTCGTTCTTTAAATGACGCTATCCCGAGGAGGACACCTACAGGCGAGCTATAATTGCCTCATCATCAGCAGGTTCGTCCGGCATTTTTTTTTCCAATTTTTTTTATTTACGTTGTGCTGACCCTCGTTCTTTAAATGACGCTATCCCGAGGAGGACACCTATAGGCGAGCTGTAATGGCCTCATCTTCGTAGGCTCCTCTGGTTTTTTTTTTTTTTTGGTTTTTTCTTACGTTGTGCTGACCCTCGTTCTTTAAATGACGCTATCCCGAGGAGGACATCTAAAGGCGAGTCGTGATGGCCTCATCTTCGGCAGGCTCCTCTGGATTTTTTTTTGTTTTAATTTTTTTTACGTTGTGCTGACCCTCGTTCTTTAAATGACGCTATCCGGAGGAGGACACCTAAAGGCGAACCGTAATGGCCTCATCTTCAGCAGGCTCCTCTGGTTTTTTTTTCTATTTTTTTTACGTTGTGCTGACCCTAGTTCCTTAAGTGACGCTATCCCGAGGAGGACACCTAAAGGCAAGCCGTAATGGCCTCATCTTCGGCAAGCTACTCTGGATTTTTTTTTTGACGTTGTGCTGACCCTCGTTCTTTAAATGACGCTATCCCGAGGAGGACACCTAATGGCGAGCCGTAATGGCCTCATCTTCGACAGGATACTCTGGATTCTTTTTTTTACGTTGTGCTGACCTTCGTTCTTTAAATGACGCTATCCTGAGGAGGACAGCTAATGGCGAACCATAATGGCCTCATCTTCGGCAGGCTCCTCTGGTTTTTTTTTTTCTATTTAATTTTACTTTGTGCTGACCCTAGTTCTTTAAATGACGCTATCCCGAGGAGGACACCTAAAGGCGAGCCGTAATGGCCTCATCTTCGGCAAGCTCCTCTGGTTTTTTTCTGGTTTTATTTTCTTGTTTTTTTTTACGTTGTGCTGACCCTCGTTCTTTAAATGACGCTATCCGGAGGAGGACACGTAAAGACGAACCGTAATGGCCGCATCTTCAGCAGGCTCCTCTGGTTTTTTTTTTCTATTTTTTTTTACGTTGTGCTGACCTTAGTTCTTTAAATGACGCTATCCCGAGGAGGACACCTAAAGGCAAGCCGTAATGGCCTCATCTTCGGCAAGCTACTCTGGATTTTTTTTTACGTTGTGCTGACCCTCGTTCTTTAAATGACGCTATCCCGAGGAGGACATCTAAAGGCGAGTCGTGATGGCCTCATCTTTGGCAGGATTCTCTGGATTTTTTTTTACGTTGTGCTGAGCCTCGTTCTTTAAATGACGCTATCCCGAGGAGACACCTAAAGGGAGCCGTAATGGCCTCATCTTCGGCAGGCTCCTCTGTTTTTTTTTGTTAAAATTTTTTTTTTACGTTGTGCTGACCCTCGTTCTTTAAATGACGCTTTCTCGAGGAGGACACCTAAATGCGAGGCGTAATGGCCTTATCTTCGGCAGGTCCTCAGGTTTTTTTTTAGTTTTTTTTTTTTTTTTTACGTTGTGCTGAGCCTCGTTCTTTAAATGATGCTATCCCGAAGAAGACACCTAATGGCGAGCCATAATGGCCTCATCTACGGCAGGCTCCTCCGATTTTTTTTCTAGGTTTTTTTCCAATTTTTTTTATTTTTTATTTTTTTATTTTTTTTACGTTCTGCTGACCCTCGTTCTTTAAATGACGCTATCTCGAGGAGGACACCTAAAGGCAAGCCGTAATGGCCTCATCTTCGGCAGGCTACTCAGGATTTTTTTTCTTTTACATTGTGCTGACCCTCGCTATTTAAATGACGCTATCCCGAGGAGGACACCTAATGGCGAGCCGTAATGGCCTCATCTTCGGCAGGCTCCTCTGGTTTTTTTCTGGGTTTTTTTATTTTTTTTTACGTTGTGCTGACCTTCGTTCTTTAAATGACGCTATCCCGAAAAGGACACCTAAAGGCGAGCCGTAGTGGCCTCATCATCAGCAGGCTCCTCTGGTTTTCTTTGTTTTAGTTTTTTTTTTTACGTTGTGCTGACCCTCGTTCTTTAAATGATGCTATCCCGAGGAGGACACCTAAAGGCGAGCCGTAATGGCCTCATATTCGGCAGGCTCCTCTGGTTTTTTTTTAGGTTTTTTTGTTCTAGTTTTTTTTTTTACGTTGTGTTGACCCTCGTTCTTTAAATGATGTTATCTCGAGGAGTACATCTAAAGGCGAGCCATAATGGCCTCATCTACGGCAGGCTCCTCTAATTTTGTTTTCAGGGTTTTTTCCAGTTTTTTTTTACGTTGTGCTGACCCTCGTTCTTTAAATGACGCTATCCCGAGGAGGACACCTACAGGCGAGCTATAATTGCCTCATCATCAGCAGGTTCGTCCGGCATTTTTTTTTCCAATTTTTTTTATTTACGTTGTGCTGACCCTCGTTCTTTAAATGACGCTATCCCGAGGAGGACACCTATAGGCGAGCTGTAATGGCCTCATCTTCGGCAGGCTCCTCTGGTTTTTTTTTTTTTTGGTTTTTTTTTACGTTGTGCTGACCCTCGTTCTTTAAATGACGCTATCCCGAGGAGGACATCTAAAGGCGAGTCGTGATGGCCTCATCTTCGGCAGGCTCCTCTGGATTTTTTTTTTACGTTGTGCTGACCCTCGCTCTTTGAATGACGCTATCCGAGCAGGACACCTAAAGGCGAGCCGTAATGGCCTCATCTTCGGCAGGCTCCTCCGGTTTTTTTTTTTTTTGGTTTTTTTTTTACGTTGTGCTGACCCTCGTTCTTTAAATGACGCTATCCCGAGGAGGACATCTAAAGGCGAGTCGTGATGGCCTCATCTTCGGCAGGCTCCTCTGGATTTTTTTTTTACGTTGTGCTGACCCTCGCTCTTTGAATGACGCTATCCCGAGGAGGACACCGAAAGGCGAGCCGTAATGGCCTCATCTTCGGCAGGCTCCTCTGTTTCTTTTTTGTTTTAATTTTTTTTTACGTTGTGCTGACCCTCGTTCTTTAAATGACGCTATCCCGAGGACGACACCTAAAAGCGAGCCGTAATGGCCTCATCTTCGGCAAGCTCCTCTGGTTTTTTTCTCGTTTTATTTTCTTGTTTTTTTTTACGTTGTGCTGACCCTCATTCTTTAAATGACGCTATTCGGAGGAGGACACCTAAAGGCGAACCGTAATGGCCTCATGTTCAGCTGGCTCCTCTGGTTTTTTTTTTCTATTTTTTTTACGTTGTGCTGACCCTAGTTCCTTAAATGACGCTATCCCGAGGAGGACACCTAAAGGCAAGCCGTAATGGCCTCATCTTCGGCAAGCTACTCTGGATTTTTTTTTTTTGACGTTGTGCTGACCCTCGTTCTTTAAATGACGCTATCCCGAGGAGGACACCTAAAGGCGAGCTGTAATGGCCTCATCTTCGACAGGATACTCTGGATTCTTTTTTTTTACGTTGTGCTGACCTTCGTTCTTTAAATGACGCTATCCTGAGGAGGACACCTAAAGGCGAACCATAATGGCCTCATCTTCGGCAGGCTCCTCTGGCTTTTTTTTTTCTATTTAATTTTACTTTGTGCTGACCCTAGTTCTTTAAATGACGCTATCCCGAGGAGGACACCTAAAGGCGAGCCGTAATGGCCTCATCTTCGGCAAGCTCCTCTGGTTTTTTTCTGGTTTTATTTTCTTGTTTTTTTTTACGTTGTGCTGACCCTCGTTCTTTAAATGACGCTATCCGGAGGAGGACACGTAAAGGCGAACCGTAATGGCCGCATCTTCAGCAGGCTCCTCTGGTTTTTTTTTTCTATTTTTTTTACGTTGTGGTGACCTTAGTTCTTTAAATGACGCTATCCCGAGGAGGACACCTAAAGGCAAGCCGTAATGGCCTCATCTTCGGCAAGCTACTCTGGATTTTTTTTTTACGTTGTGCTGACCCTCGTTCTTTAAATGACGCTATCTCGAGAAGGACATCTAAAGGTGAGTCCTGATGGCCTCATCTTTGGCAGGCTCCTCTGGATTTTTTTTTTTACGTTGTGCTGACCCTCGTTCTTTAAATGACGCTATCCCGAGGAAGACACCTAAAGGGGAGCCGTAATGGCCTCATCTTCGGCAGGCTCCTCTGTTTTTTTTTTGTTTAAATTTTTTTTTTACGTTGTGCTGACCCTCGTTCTTTAAATGACGCTTTCTCGAGGAGGACACCTAAAGGCGAGCCGTAATGGCCTATCTTCGGCAGGTCCTCTGGTTTTTTTTTTCTTTTTTTAGTTTTTTATTTTTTTTTACGTTGTGCTGAGCCTCGTTCTTTAAATGATGCTATCCCGAAGAGGACACCTAAAGGCAAGCTGTAATGGCCTCATCTTCGGCAGGCTACTCAGGATTTTTTTTTCTTTTACATTGTGCTGACCCTCGCTCTTTAAATGACGCTATCCCGAGGAGGACACCTAAAGGCGAGCCGTAACGGCCTCATCTTCGGCAGGCTCCTCTGGTTTTTTTTTGGGTTTTTTATTTTTTTTACGTTGTGCTGACCTTCGTTCTTTAAATGACGCTATCCCGAAAAGGACACCTAAAGGCGAGTCGTAGTGGCCTCATCATCAGCAGGCTCCTCTGGTTTTTTTTGTTTTAGTTTTTTTTTTACGTTGTGCTGACCCTCGTTCTTTAAATGATGCTATCCCGAGGAGGACACCTAAAGGCGAGCCGTAATGGCCTCATATTCGGCAGGCTCCTCTGGTTTTTTTTTCGGTTTTTTTGTTCTAGTTTTTTTTTCACGTTGTGTTGACCCTCGTTCTTTAAATGATGTTATCCCGAGGAGTACATCTAAAGGCGAGCCATAATGGCCTTATCTACGGCAGGCTCCTCCAATTTTTTTTTCAGGGTTTTTTCCAGTTTTTTTTTACGTTGTGCTGACCCTCGTTCTTTAAATGACGCTATCCCGAGGAGGACACCTACAGGCGAGCTATAATTGCCTCATCATCAGCAGGTTCGTCCGGCATTTTTTTTTCCGATTTTTTTATTTACGTTGTGCTGACCCTCGTTCTTTAAATGACGCTATCCCGAGGAGGACACCTATAGGCGAGCTGTAATGGCCTCATCTTCGGCAGGCTCCTCTGGATTTTTTTTTTTTTTTAATTTTTTTTACGTTGTGCTGACCCTCGTTCTTTAAATGACGCTATCCGAGGAGGACACCTAAAGGCGAACCGTAATGGCCTCATCTTCAGCAGGCTCCTCTGGTTTTTTTTTTCTATTTTTTTTACGTTGTGCTGACCCTAGTTCTTTAAATGACGCTATCCGAGGAGGACACCTAAAGGCGAGCCGTAATGGCCTCATCTTCGGCAGGCTCCTCTGGTTTTTTTTCTGGGTTTTTTTATTTTTTTTTTACGTTGTGCTGACCCTCGTTGTTTAAATGACGCTATACCGGGAAGGACACCTAAAGGCGAGCCGTAGTGGCCTCATCATCGGCAGCCTCCTCTGGTTTTTTTTGTTTTAGTTTTTTTTTACGTTGTGCTGACCCTCGTTCTTTAAATGACGCTATCCGGAGGAGGACACGTAAAGACGAACCGTAATGGCCGCATCTTCAGCAGGCTCCTCTGGTTTTTTTTTTTCTATTTTTTTTACGTTGTGCTGACCTTAGTTCTTTAAATGACGCTATCCCGAGGAGGACACCTAAAGGCAAGCCGTAATGGCCTCATCTTCGGCAAGCTACTCTGGATTTTTTTTTTACGTTGTGCTGACCCTCGTTCTTTAAATGACGCTATCCCGAGGAGGACATCTAAAGGCGAGTCGTGGATGCCTCATCTTTGGCAGGATTCTCTGGATTTTTTTTTATGTTGTGCTGAGCCTCATTCTTTAAATGACGCTATCCCGAGGAAGACACCTAAAGGGGAGCCGTAATGGCCTCATCTTCGGCAGGCTCCTCTGTTTTTTTTTGTTAAATTTTTTTTTTTACGTTGTGCTGACCCTCGTTCTTTAAATGACGCTTTCTTGAGGAGGACACCTAAATGCGAGGCGTAATGGCCTTATCTTCGGCAGGTCCTCAGGTTTTTTTTTTCGTTTTTTTTAGTTTTTTTTTTTTACGTTGTGCTGAGCCTCGTTCTTTAAATGATGCTGTCCCGAAGAGGACACCTAAAGGCGAGCCATAATGGCCTCATCTACGGCAGGCTCCTCCGATTTTTTTTCTAGGTTTTTTTCCAATTTTTTTTATTTTTTATTTTTTATTTTTTTTACGTTCTGCTGACCCTCGTTCTTTAAATGAAGCTATCTCGAGGAGGACACCTAAAGGCAAGCCGTAATGGCCTCATCTTCGGCAGGCTACTCAGGATTTTTTTTCTTTTACATTGTGCTGACCCTCGCTATTTAAATGACGCTATCCCGAGGAGGACACCTAAAGGCGAGCCGTAATGGCCTCATCTTCGGCAGGCTCCTCTGGTTTTTTTCTGGGTTTTTTTATTTTTTTTTTACGTTGTGCTGACCTTCGTTCTTTAAATGACGCTATCCCGAAAAGGACACCTAAAGGCGAGCCGTAGTGGCCTCATCATCAGCAGGCTCCTCTGGTTTTTTTTGTTTTAGTTTTTTTTTTTACGTTGTGCTGACCCTCGTTCTTTAAATGACGCTATCCCGAAAAGGACACCTAAAGGCGAGCCGTAATGGCCTCATCTTCGGCAAGGTCCTCCTGTTTTTTTTCTACGGTTTTTTTTATTTTTTTTTACGTTGTGCTGACCCTCGTTTTTTAAATGACGCTATCTCGAGGAGGACACCAAAAGGTGAGCCGTAATGGCCTCATCTTCGGCAGGCTCCTCCGGATTTTTTTCTCCGGTTTTTTTCCCGGTTTTTTTTTATGTTGTGCTGACCCTCGTTCTTTAAATGACGCTATCCCGAGGAGGACACCAAGAGGCGAGCCGTAATGGCCTCATCTTCGGCAGGCTCCACCGGTTTTTTCCCGGTTTTTTTACGTTGTGCTGACCCTCGTTCTTTAAATGACGCTATCCCGAGAAGGACACCTAAAGGCGAGCCGTAATGGCCTCATCTTCGGCAGGCTCCTCCGGTTTTTTTTCTCCGGTTTTTTTCTCGGTTTTTTTTTTACGTTGTGCTGACCCTCGTTCTTTAAATGACGCTATCCCGAGGAGGACACCAAAAGGCGAGCCGTAATGGCCTCATCTTCGGCAGGTTCCACCGGTTTTTTTTCCCAGTTTTTTTTACGTTGTGCTGACCCTCGTTCTTTAAATGACGCTATCCCGAGGAGGACACCAAAAGGCGAGCCGTAATGGACTCATCTTCGGCAGGTTCCACCGGTTTTTTTCCCATTTTTTTTATTACGTTGTGCTGACCCTCGTTCTTTAAATGACGCTATCCCGAAGAAGACACCTAAAGGCGAGCCGTAATGGCCTCATCTTCGGCAGGCACGTCCTGTTTTTTTTCTACGGTTTTTTTATTTTTTTTTTACGTTGTGCTGACCCTCGTTCTTTAAATGACGTTATCCCAAGGAGGACACCTAAAGGCGAGCCGTAATGGCCTCATCTTCGGCATGCTCTTCCGGTTTTTATCTCTAGTTTTTTTTCCCGGTTTTTTTTCTACGTTTTGCTTACCCTCGTTCTTTAAATGACGCTATCCCGACGAGGACACCTAAAGGCGAGCCGTAATGGCCTCATCTTCGGTAGGCTCCACCGGTTTTTTTCCCAGTTTTTTTTTTACGTTGTGCTGACCCTCATTCTTTAAATCACGCTATCCTGAGGAGGACACCTAAAGGCGAGCCGTAATGGCCTCATATTCGGCAAGGTCCTCCGGTTTTTTTCCCGTTTTTTTTACGTTCTGCTTACCCTCGTTCTTTAAATGACACTATCCAGAGGAGGACGACTAAAGGCGAGCCGTAATGGCCGCATCTTCGGCAAGCTCTTCTGGTTTTTTTCTCCGGTTTTTTTTCCCAGTTTTTTTTCTACGTTGTGCTTACCCTCGTTCTGTAAATGACGCTATCCCGAGGACACCTAAAGGTGAGCCGTAATGGCCTCATCTTCGGCAGGCTCCTCCGGTTTTTTTTCCCAGTTTTTTTTATTACGTTGTGCTGACCCTCGTTCTTTAAATGACGCTATCCCGAAGAGGACACCTAAAGGCGAGCCGTAATGGCCTCATCTTCGGCAGGCTCCTCCTGTTTTTTTTCTACGGTTTTTTTTATTTTTTTTTACGTTGTGCTGACCCTCGTTCTTTAAATGACGCTATCCCGAGGAGGACACCTAATGGCGAGCCGTAATGGCCTCATCTTCGGCAAGCTCTTCCGGATTTTATCTCCGGTTTTTTTTCCCGGTTTTTTTTCTACGTTGTGCTTACCCTCGTTCTTTAAATGACGCTATCCCGACGAGGACACCTAAAGGCGAGCCGTAATGGCCTCATCTTCGGTAGGCTCCGCCGGTTTTTTCCCGATTTTTTTTTTACGTTGTGCTGACCCTCGTTCTTTAAATCACGCTATCCTGAGGAGGACACCTAAAGGCGAGCCGTAATGGCCTCATCTTCGGCAAGGTCCTCCTGTTTTTTTTCTACGGTTTTTTTTATTTTTTTTACGTTGTGCTGACCCTCGTTCTTTAAATGACGCTATCTCGAGGAGGACACCAAAAGGTGAGCCGTAATGGCCTCATCTTCGGCAGGCTCCTCCGGATTTTTTTCTCCGGTTTTTTTCCCGGTTTTTTTTTATGTTGTGCTGACCCTCGTTCTTTAAATGACGCTATCCCGAGGAGGACACCAAGAGGCGAGCCGTAATGGCCTCATCTTCGGCAGGCTCCACCGGTTTTTTCCCGGTTTTTTTACGTTGTGCTGACCCTCGTTCTTTAAATGACGCTATCCCGAGAAGGACACCTAAAGGCGAGCCGTAATGGCCTCATCTTCGGCAGGCTCCTCCGGTTTTTTTTCCCAGTTGTTTTATTACGTTGTGCTGACCCTCGTTCTTTAAATGACGCTACCCCGAAGAGGACACCTAGAGGCGAGCCGTAATGGCCCCATCTTCGGCAGGCTCCTCCGATTTTTTTCTCCGGTTTTTTTTCCTGGTTTTTTTTTTACGTTGTGTTGACCCTCGTTCTTTAAATGAGGCTATCCCGAGGAAGACACCTAAAGACGAGCCGTTATGGCCTTATCTTCGGCAGGCTCCTCCGGTTTTTTTCCGGTTATTTTTCCCGATTTTTTTTACGTTGTGCTGACCGTCGTTCTTTGAATGACGCTATCCCGAGGAGGACACCTAAAGGCGAGCCGTTATGGCCTCATCTTCGGCAGGCTCCTCAGAGTTTTTTTTCCGGTAATTTTTCCCGATATTTTTTTTACGTTGTGCTGACCCTCATTCTTTAACTGACGCTATCCCAGGGAGGACACCTAAAGGCGAGCCGTAATGGCCCCATCTTCGGCAGGGTCCTCCGATTTTTTCCCCGATTTTTTTTTTACGTTCTGCTTACCCTCGTTCTTTAAATGACGCTATCCCGAGGAGGACACCTAAAGGCGAGCCGTAATGGCCTCATCTTCGGCAGGCTCCTCCGATTTTTTTTCCCATTTTTTTTATTACGTTGTGCTGACCCTCGTTCTTTAAATGACGCTATCCCGAGGAGGACACCAAAAGGCGAGCCGTAATGGCCTCATCTTCGGCAGGCTCCACCGGTTTTGTTTCCCGGTTTTTTTTACGTTGTGCTGACCCTCGTTCTTTAAATGACGCTATCACGAGGAGGACACCTAAAGGCGAGCCGTAATGCCCTCATCTTCGGCAGGCTCCTCCGGATTTTTTTCTCCGGTTTTTTTCTCGATTTTTTTTAACGTTGTGCTGACCCTCGTTCTTTAAATGATGTTATCCCGAGGAGGACACCAAAAGGCGAGCCGTAATTTCCTCATCTTTGGCAGGCTCCACCGGTTTTTTTTCTCGGTTTTTTTTTACGTTGTGCTGACCCTCGTTCTTTAAATGACGCTATCCCGAGAAGGACACCTAAAGGCGAGCCGTAATGCCCTCATCTTCGGCAGGCTCCTCCTATTTTTTTCTACGGTTTTTTTTATTTTTTTTTACGTTGTGCTGACCCTCGTTCTTTAAATGACGCTATCCCGAGGAGGACACCTAATGGCGAGCCGTAATGGCCTCATCTTCGGCATGCTCTTCCGGTTTTTATCTCCAGTTTTTTTTCCTGGTTTTTTTTCTACGTTGTGCTTACCCTCGTTCTTTAAATGACGCTATCCCGACGAGGACACCTAAAGGCGAGCCGTAATGGCCTCATCTTCGGTAGGCTCCGCCGGTTTTTTCCCGGTTTTTTTTTACGATGTGCTCACCCTCGTTCTTTAAATCACGCTATCCTGAGGAGGACACCTAAAGGCGTGCCGTAATGGCCTCATCTTCGGCAAGGTCCTCCGGTTTTTTTCCCGTTTTTTTTACGTTCTGCTTACCCTCGTTCTTTAAATGAGGCTATCCAGAGGAGGACAACTAAAGGCGAGCCGTAATGGCCGCATCTTCGGTAGGATCCTCTGGTTTTTTTTCCCAGTTTTTTTATTACGTTGTGCTGACCCTCGTTCTTTAAATGACGCTATCCCGAGGAGGACACCAAAAGGCGAGCCGTAATGGCCTCATCTTCAGCAGGCTCCACCGGTTTTTTTTTCCTGTTTTTTTTTTACGTTGTGCTGACCCTCGTTCTTTAAATGACGCTATCCCGGGGAGTGCACCTAAAGGCGAGCCGTAATGGCCTCATCATCGGCTGGCTCCTCCGGTTTTTTTTTCTTTATTTTTACGTTGTGCTGACCCTCGTTCTTTAAATGACGCTATCCCGAGGAGGACACCAAAATGCGAGCCATAATGGCCTCATCTTCGGCAGGCTCCACCGGTTTTTTTTTTGCCGGTTTTTTTTACGTTGTGCTGACCCTCGTTCTTTAAATGACGCTATCCCGAGGAGGACACCAAAAGGCGAGCCGTAATGGCCTCATCTTCGGCAGGCTCCTCCGGATTTTTTTCTCCGGTTTTTTTCGCGATTTTTTTTTATGTTGTGCTGACCCTCGTTCTTTAAATGACGCTATCCCGAGGAGGACACCAAAAGGCGAGCCGTAATGGCCTCATCTTCGGCAGGCTCCACCGGTTTTTTTCCCGGTTTTTTTACGTTGTGCTGACCCTCGTTCTTTAAATGACGCTATCCCGAGAAGGACACCTAAAGGCGAACCGTAATGGCCTCATCTTGGGCAGGCTCCTCCGGTTTTTTTTCCCAGTTGTTTTATTACGTTGTGCTGACCCTCGTTCTTTAAATGACGCTACCCCGAAGAGGACACCTAAAGGCGAGCCGTAATGGCCCCATCTTCGGCAGGCTCCTCCGATTTTTTTCTCCGGTTTTTTTCCCGGTTTTTTTTACGTTGTGTTGACCCTCGTTCTTTAAATGAGGCTATCCCGAGGAGGACACCTAAAGACGAGCCGTTATGGCCTCATCTTCGGCAGGCTCCTCAGAGTTTTTTTTCCGGTAATTTTTCCCGATATTTTTTTTACGTTGTGCTGACCCTCGTTCTTTAACTGACGCTATCCCGGGGAGGACACCTAAAGGCGAGCCGTAATGGCCTCATCTTCGGCAGGGTCCTCCGGTTTTTTCCCCGTTTTTTTTTTTACGTTCTGCTTACTCTCGTTCTTTAAATGACGCTATCCCAAGGAGGACACCTAAAGGCGAGCCGTAATGGCCTCATCTTCGGCAGGCTCCTCCGATTTTTTTTCCCATTTTTTTTATTACGTTGTGCTGACCCTCGTTCTTTAAATGACGCTATCCCGAGGAGGACACCTAAAGGAGAGCCGTAATGGCCTCATCATCGGCAGGCTCTTCCGGTTTTTATCTCCGGTTTTTTTTCCCGGTTTTTTTCTACGTTGTGCTTACCCTCGTTCTTTAAATGACGCTATCCCGACGAGGACACCTAAAGGCGAGCTGTAATGGCCTCATCTTCGGCAGGCTCCGCCGGTTTTTTTCCCGGTTTTTTTTACGTTGTGCTGACCCTCGTTCTTTAAATCACGTTATCCTGAGGAGGACACCTAAAGGCGAGCCGTAATGGCCTCATCTTCGGCAGGGTCCTCCGGTTGTTTTCCCATTTTTTTTTACTTCTTGCTTACCCTCGTTCTTTAAATGACGCTATCCCGGGGAGGACAACTAAAGGCGAGCCGTAATGGCCTCATCTTCGGCAGGCTCCTCCGGTTTTTTTTCTCCGGTTTTTTTCTCGGTTTTTTTTTACGTTGTGCTGACCCTCGTTCTTTAAATGACGCTATCCCGAGGAGGACACCAAAAGGCGAGCCGTAATGGCCTCATCTTCGGCAGGTTCCACCGGTTTTTTTTCCCAGTTTTTTTTACGTTGTGCTGACCCTCGTTCTTTAAATGACGCTATCCCGAGGAGGACACCTAAAGGCGAGCCGTAATGGCCTCATCTTCGGCAGGCTCTTCTGGTTTTTTTCTCCAGTTTTTTTTCCCGGTTTTTTTTCTACGTTGTGCTTACCCTCGTTCTGTAAATGACGCTATCCCGAGGACACCTAAAGGCAAGCCGTAATGGCCTCATCTACGGCAGGCTTCTCCGGTTTTTTTTCCCATTTTTTTTATTACGTTGTGCTGACCCTCGTTCTTTAAATGACGCTATCCCGAAGAAGACACCTAAAGGCGAGCCGTAATGGCCTCATCTTCGGCAGGCTCGTCCTGTTTTTTTTCTACGGTTTTTTTTTATTTTTTTTTTACGTTGTGCTGACCCTCGTTCTTTAAATGGCGTTATCCCGAGGAGGACACCTAAAGGCGAGCCGTAATGGCCTCATCTTCGGCATGCTCTTCCGGTTTTTATCTCTGGTTTTTTTTCCCGGTTTTTTTTCTACGTTTTGCTTACCCTCGTTCTTTAAATGACGCTATCCCGACGAGGACACCTAAAGGCGAGCCGTAATGGCCTCATCTTCGGTAGGCTCCACCGGTTTTTTTCCCAGTTTTTTTTTTACGTTGTGCTGACCCTCATTCTTTAAATCACGCTATCCTGAGGAGGACACCTAAAGGCGAGCCGTAATGGCCTCATATTCGGCAAGGTCCTCCGGTTTTTTTCCCGTTTTTTTTTACGTTCTGCTTACCGTCGTTCTTTAAATGACACTATCCAGAGGAGGACGACTAAAGCCGAGCCGTAATGGCCGCATCTTCGGCAGGCTCTTCTGGTTTTTTTCTCCGGTTTTTTTTCCCAGTTTTTTTTCTACGTTGTGCTTACCCTCGTTTTGTAAATGACGCTATCCGGAGGACACCTAAAGGTGAGCCGTAATGGCCTCATCTTCGGCAGGCTCCTCCGGTTTTTTTTTCCCAGTTTTTTTTATTACGTTGTGCTGACCCTCGTTCTTTAAATGACGCTATCCCGAAGAGGACAGCTAAAGGCGAGCCGTAATGGCCTCATCTTCGGCAGACTCCTCCTGTTTTTTTTCTACGGTTTTTTTTTATTTTTTTTACGTTGTGCTGACCCTCGTTCTTTAAATGACGCTATCCAGAGGAGGACACCTAATGGCGAGCCGTAATGGCCTCATCTTCGGCAAGCTCTTCCGGATTTTATCTCCGGTTTTTTTTCCCGGTTTTTTTTCTACGTTGTGCTTACCCTCGTTCTTTAAATGACGCTATCCCGACGAGGACACCTAAAGGCGAGCCGTAATGGCCTCATCTTCGGTAGGTTCCGCCGGTTTTTTCCTGATTTTTTTTTACGTTGTGCTGACCCTCGTTCTTTAAATCACGCTATCCTGAGGAGGACACCTAAAGGCGAGCCGTAATGGCCTCATCTTCGGCAAGGTCCTCCGGTTTTTTTCCCGTTTTTTTTACGTTCTGCTTACCCTCGTTCTTTAAATGACGTTATCCAGAGGAGGACAACTAAAGGTGAGCCGTAATGGCCTCATCTTCGGTAGGATCCTCCAGTTTTTTTCCCAGTTTTTTTATTACGTTGTGCTGACCCTCGTTCTTTAAATGACGCTATCCCGAGGAGGACACCAAAAGGCGAGCCGTAATGGCCTCATCTTCAGCAGGCTCTACCAGTTTTTTTTTCCTGTTTTGTTTTACGTTGTGCTGACCCTCGTTCTTTAAATGACGCTATCCCGGGGAGGACACCTAAAGGCGAGCCGTAATGGCCTCATCATCGGCTGGCTCCTCCGGTTTTTTTTTCTTTTTTTTTACGTTGTGCTGACCCTCGTTCTTTAAATGACGCTATCCCGAGGAGGACACCAAAATGCGAGCCGTAATTGCCTCATCTTCGGCAGGCTCCACCGGTTTTTTTTTGCCGGTTTTTTTACGTTGTGCTGACCCTCGTTCTTTAAATGACGCTATCCCGAGGAGGACACCAAAAGGCGAGCCGTAATGGCCTCATCCTCGGCATGCTCCTCCTGATTTTTTTCTCCGGTTTTTTTCCCGATTTTTTTTATGTTGTGCTGACCCTCGTTCTTTAAATGACGCTATCCCGAGGAGGACACCAAAAGGCGAGCCGTAATGGCCTCATCTTCGGCAGGCTCCACCGGTTTTTTTCCCGGTTTTTTTTACGTTGTGCTAACCCTCGTTCTTTAAATGACGCTATCCAGAGAAGGACACCTAAAGGCGAGCCGTAATGGCCTCATCTTCGGCAGGCTCCTCCGGTTTTTTTTCCCAATTTTTTTATTACGTTGTGCTGACCCTCGTTCTTTAAATGACGCTATCCCGAGGAGGACACCAAAAGGCGAGCCGTAATGGCCTCATCTTCAGCAGGCTCTACCAGTTTTTTTTTCCTGTTTTTTTTTACGTTGTGCTGACCCTCGTTCTTTAAATGACGCTATCCCGGGGAGGACACCTAAAGGCGAGCCGTAATGGCCTCATCATCGGTTGGCTCCTCCGGTTTTTTTTCCTTTTTTTTTACGTTGTGCTGACCCTCGTTCTTTAAATGACGTTATCCCGAGGAGGACACAAAAATGCGAGCCGTAATGGCCTCATCTTCGGCAGGCTCCACCGGTTTTTTATTGCCGGTTTTTTTTACGTTGTGCTGACCCTCGTTCTTTAAATGACGCTATCCCGAGGAGGACACCAAAAGGCGAGCCGTAATGGCCTCATCCTCGGCATGCTCCTCCTGATTTTTTTCTCCGGTTTTTTTCCCGATTTTTTTTATGTTGTGCTGACCCTCGTTCTTTAAATGACGCTATCCCGAAGAGGACACCAAAAGGCGAGCCGTAATGGCCTCATCTTCGGCAGGCTCCACCGGTTTTTTTCCCGGTTTTTTTTACGTTGTGCTGACCCTCGTTCTTTAAATGACGCTATCCAGAGAAGGACACCAAAAGGCGAGCGGTAATGGCCTCATCTTCAGCAGGCTCTACCAGTTTTTTTTTCCGGTTTTTTTTTACGTTGTGCTGACCCTCGTTCTTTAAATGACGCTATCCCGGGAGGACACCTAAAGGCGAGCCGTAATGGCCTCATCATCGGCTGGCTCCTCCGGTTTTTTTTCTTTTTTTTTTACGTTGTGCTGACCCTCGTTCTTTAAATGACGCTATCCCGAGGAGGACACCAAAATGCGAGCCGTAATGGCCTCATCTTCGGCAGGCTCCACCGGTTTTTTTTTTCCCGGTATTTTTTACGTTGTGCTGACCCTCGTTCTTTAAATGACGCTATCCCGAGGAGGACACCAAAAGGCGAGCCGTAATGGCCTCATCCTCGGCATGCTCCTCCTTATTTTTTTCTCCGGTTTTTTTCCCGATTTTTTTTATGTTGTGCTGACCCTCGTTCTTTAAATGACGCTATCCCGAGGAGGACACCAAAAGGCGAGCCGTAATGGCCTCATCTTTGGCAGGCTCCACCGGTTTTTTTCCCGGTTTTTTTTACGTTGTGCTGACCCTCGTTCTTTAAATGACGCTATCCAGAGAAGGACACCTAAAGGCGAGCCGTAATGGCCTCATCTTCGGCAGGCTCCTCCGGTTTTTTTTCCCAGTTGTTTTATTACGTTGTGCTGACCCTCGTTCTTTAAATGACGCTACCCCGAAGAGGACACCCAAAGGCGAGCCGTAATGGCCCCATCTTCGGCAGGCTCCTCCGATTTTTTTCTCCGGTTTTTTTTCCCGGTTTTTTTCTACGTTGTGCTGAACCTCGTTCTTTAAATGACGCTATCACGAGGAGGACACCTAAAGGCGAGCCGTAATGGCCTCATCTTCGGCAGGCTCCTCCGGATTTTTTTTTCCGGTTTTTTTCCCGATTTTTTTTAACGTTGTGCTGACCCTCGTTCTTTAAATGACGCTATCCCGAGGAGGACACCAAAAGGCGAGCCGTAATTTCCTCATCTTCGGCAGGCTCCACCGGTTTTTTTTCTCCTTTTTTTTTACGTTGTGCTGACCCTCGTTCTTTAAATGACGCTATCCCGAGAAGGACACCTAAAGGCGAGCCGTAATGGCCTCATCTTCGGCAGGCTCCTCCTGTTTTTTTTCTACGGTTTTTTTTATTTTTTTTTACGTTGTGCTGACCCTCGTTCTTTAAATGACGCTATCCCGAGGAGGACACCTAAAGGAGAGCCGTAATGGCCTCATCTTCGGCAAGCTCTTCCGGTTTTTATCTCCGATTTTTTTTCCCGGTTTTTTTTCTACGTTGTGCTTACCCTCGTTCTTTAAATGACGCTATCCCGACGAGGACACCTAAAGGCGAGCTGTAATGGCCTCATCTTCAGCAGGCTCCACCGGTTTTTTTTCCCAGTTTTTTTTACAATGTGCTGACCCTCGTTCTTTAAATGACGCTATCCCGAGGAGGACACCTAAAGACGAGCGTTATGGCCTCATCTTCGGCAGGCTCCTCAGAGTTTTTTTTCCGGTAATTTTTCCCGATATTTTTTTTACGTTGTGGTGACCCTCGCTCTTTAAATGACGCTATCCCGAGGAGGACACCTAAAGGCGAGCCGTAGTGGCCTCATCTTCGGCAGGGTCCTCCGGTTTTTTTCCCAGTTTTTTTTTACGTTCTGCTTTCCCTCGTTCTTTAAATGACGCTATCCCGAGGAGGACACCTAAAGGCGAGCCGTAATGGCCTCATCTTCGGCAGGCTCCTCCGATTTTTTTTCCCTTTTTTTTTTATTACGTTGTGATGACCCTCGTTCTTTAAATGACGCTATCCCGACGAGCATACCAAAAGGCGAGCCGTAATGGCCTCATCTTCGGCAGGCTCCTCCGATTTTTTTTCCCTTTTTTTTTTATTACGTTGTGCTGACCCTCGTTCTTTAAATGACGCTATCCCTAGAAGGACACCTAAAGGCGAGCCATAATGCCTTCATCTTCGGCAGGCTCCTCGTGTTTTATTTCTACGTTTTTTTTTTATTTTTTTTTACGTTGTGTTGACCCTCGTTCTTTAAATGACGCTATCCCGAGGAGGACACCTAAAGGAGAGCCGTAATGGCCTCATCTTCGGCAGGCTCTTCCGGTTTTTATCTCCGGTTTTTTTCCCGATTTTTTTTCTACGTTGTGCTTACCCTCGTTCTTTAAATGACGCTATCCCGAGGACACCTAAAGGCGAGCCGTAATGGCCTCATCTTCGGCTGGCTCCTCCGGTTTTTTTTCCCAGTTTTTTTTATTACGTTGTGCTGAACCTCGTTCTTTAAATGACGCTATCCCGAAGAAGACACCTAAAGGCGAGCCGTAATGGCCTCATCTTCGGCAGGCCCCTCCTGTTTTTTTCAACGGTTTTTTTTATTTTTTTTACGTTGTGCTGACCCTCGTTCTTTAAATGACGCTATCCCGAGGAGGACACCTAAAGGCGAGCCGTAATGGCCTCATCTTCGGCATGCTCTTCTGGTTTTTATCTCCGGTTTTTTTTCCCAATTTTTTTTCTACGTGACGCTTACCCTCGTTCTTTAAATGACGTTATCCCGACAAGGTCACCTAAAGGCGAGCCGTAATGGCCTCATCTTCGGTAGGCTCCGCCGGTTTTTTTTCCGGTTTTTTTTTACGTTGTGCTGACCCTCGTTCTTTAAATCACGCTATCCTGAGGAGGACACCTAAATGCGAGCCGTAATGGCCTCATCTTCGGCAAGGTCCTCCTGTTTTTTTCCCGTTTTTTTTACGTTCTGCTTACCCTCGTTCTTTAAATGACGCTATCCAGAGGAGGACAACTAAATGCGAGCCGTAATGGCCTTATCTTCGGCAGGCTCCTCCGGTTTTTTTTCTCCGGTTTTTTTTCTAGGTTTTTTTTTTACGTTGTGCCGACCCTCGTTATTTAAATGACGCTATCCCGAGGAGGACACCAAAAGGCGAGCCATTATGGTCTCATCTTCGGCAGGCTCCATCGGTTTTTTTCCCAGTTTTTTTTTTACGTTGTGCTGACCCTCGTTCTTTAAATGACGCTATCCCGAGGAGGACACCTAAAGGCGAGCCGTAATGGCCTCATCTTCGGCAGGCTCCTTCGGTTTTATTTCTACGGTTTTTTTTTATTTTTTTTACGTTGTGCTGACCCTCGTTCTTTAAATGACGCTATCCCGAGGAGGTCACTTAAAGGCGAGTCGTAATGGCCTCATCTTCGGCAGGTTCTTCCGGTTTTTTTCCCAATTTTTTTAATTACGTTGTGCTGACCCTCGTTCTTTAAATGATGCTATCCCGAAGAGGACACCTAAAGGCGAGCCGTAATGGCCCCATCTTCGGCAGGCTCCTCCGGTTTTTTTCTCCGATTTTTTTTCCCGTTTTTTTTTTTACGTTGTGTTGACCCTCGTTCTTTAAATGATGCTATCCCGAGGAGGACACCTATAGACGAGCCGTTATGGCCTCATCTTCGGCAGGCTCCTCCGGTTTTTTCCGGTTATTTTTCCCGATTTTTTTTACGTTGTGCTGACCCTCGTTCTTTGAATGACGCTATCTCGAGGAGGACACCTAAAGGCGAGCCGTTATGGCCTCATCTTCGGCAGGCTCCCCAGAGTTTTTTTCCGGTAATTTTTCCCGATATTTTTTTTACGTTGTGCTGACCCTCGTTCTTTAAATGACGCTATCCCGGGAGAACACCTAAAGGCGAGCCGTAATGGCCTCATCTTCGGCAGGCTCCTCCGGTTTTTTTCTCCGGTTTTTTTTCCCGATTTTTTTTTTACGTTGTGCTGACCATCGTTCTTTAAATGACGCTATCCCGAAGAGGACACCTAAAGGCGAGCCGTAATGGCCCCATCTTCGGCAGGCTCCTCCGGTTTTTTCTCTGGTTTTTTTTCCCGATTTTTTTTTTACGTTGTGTTGACCCTCGTTCTTTAAATGACGCTATCCCGAGGAGGACACCAAAAGGCGAGCCGTAATGGCCTCATCTTCAGCAGGCTCCACCAGTTCTTTTTCCCAGTTTTTTTTTATGTTGTGCTGACCCTCGTTCTTTAAATGACGCTATCCCGAGGAGGACACCTAAAGGCGAGCCATAATGGCCTCATCTTCGGCAGGCTCCTCCGATTTTTTTCTACTTTTTTTTTATGTTGTGCTGACCCGCTTTCTTTAAATGACGCTATCCCGAGGAGGACACCTAAAAGCGAGCCGTAATGGCCTCATCTTCGGCGGGGTCCTCCGGTTTTTTTCCCCGTTTTTTTTTACGTTCTGCTTACCCTCGTTCTTTAAATGACGCTATCCCGAGGAGGACACCTAAAGGCGAGCCGTAGTGGCCTCATCTTCGGTAGGCTCCTCCGGTTTTTTTTCCCAGTTTTTTTTATTACGTTGTGCTGACCCTCGTTCTTTAAATGACGCTATCCCGAGGAGGACACCAAAAGGCGAGCCGTAATGGCCTCATCTTCAGCAGGCTCCACCGTTTTTTTTTTCCCGTTTTTTTTTACGTTGTGCTGACCCTCGTTCTTTAAATGACGCTATCCCGAGGAGGACACCTAAAGGCGAGCCGTAATGGCCTCATCTTCGGCAGGCTCCTTCGGTTTTATTTCTACGGTTTTTTTTTTATTTTTTTTACGTTGTGCTGACCCTCGTTCTTTAAATGACGCTATCCCGAGGAGGTCACTTAAAGGCGAGTCGTAATGGCCTCATCTTCGGCAGGTTCTTCCGGTTTTTTTTCCCAATTTTTTTTATTACGTTGTGCTGACCCTCGTTCTTTAAATGACGCTATCCCGGGGAGAACACCTAAAGGCGAGCCGTAATGGCCTCATCTTCGGCAGGCTCCTCCGGTTTTTTTCTCCGGTTTTTTTTCCCGATTTTTTTTTACGTTGTGCTGACCATCGTTCTTTAAATGACGCTATCCCGAAGAGGACACCTAAAGGCGAGCCGTAATGGCCCCATCTTCGGCAGGCTCCTCCGGTTTTTTTCTCTGGTTTTTTTTCCCGATTTTTTTTTTACGTTGTGTTGACCCTCGTTCTTTAAATGACGCTATCCCGAGGAGGACACCAAAAGGCGAGCCGTAATGGCCTCATCTTCAGCAGGCTCCACCAGTTCTTTTTCCCAGTTTTTTTTATGTTGTGCTGACCCTCGTTCTTTAAATGACGTTATCCCGAGGAGGACACCTAAAGGCGAGCCATAATGGCCTCATCTTCGGCAGGCTCCTCCGATTTTTTTTCTACTTTTTTTTTATGTTGTGCTGACCCTCTTTCTTTAAATGACGCTATCCCGAGGAGGACACCTAAAAGCGAGCCGTAATGGCCTCATCTTCGGCGGGGTCCTCCGGTTTTTTTCCCCGTTTTTTTTACGTTCTGCTTACCCTCGTTCTTTAAATGACGCTATCCCGAGGAGGACACCTAAAGGCGAGCCGTAGTGGCCTCATCTTCGGTAGGTTCCTCCGGTTTTTTTTCCCAGTTTTTTTTATTACGTTGTGCTGACCCTCGTTCTTTAAATGACGCTATCCCGAGGAGGACACCAAAAGGCGAGCCGTAATGGCCTCATCTTCAGCAGGCTCCACCGGTTTTTTTTTCCCGTTTTTTTTTACGTTGTGTTGACCCTCGTTCTTTAAATGACGCTATCCCGAGGAGGACACCAAAAGGCGAGCCGTAATGGCCTCATCTTCGGCAGGCTCCACCAGTTTTTTTCCCAATTTTTTTTTATGTTGTGCTGACCCTCATTCTTTAAATGACGCTATCCTGAGGAGGACACCTAAAGGCGAGCCGTAATGGGCTCATCTTCGGCAGGCTGCTCCGATTTTTTTCTACAGTTTTTTTTATTTTTTTTTATGTTGTGCTGACCCTCGTTCTTTAAATGACGCTATACCGAGGAGGACACCTAAAGGCGAGCCGTAATGGCCTCATCTTCGCCAGGCTCTTCCGGTTTTTTTCTCCGGTTTTTTTCTTGGTTTTTTTCTACGTTGTGCTTACCCTCGTTCTTTAAATGACGCTTTCCCGAGGAGGACACCTAAAGGCGAGCCGTAATGGCCTCATCTTCGCCAGGCTCCCCCGGATTTTTTCCCAGTTTTTTTTTACGTTGTGCTGACCCTCGTTCTTTAAATCACGCTATACTGAGGAGGACACCTAAAGGCGAGCCGTAATGGCCTCATCTTCGGCAGGGTCCTCCGGTTTTTTTCCCCGTTTTTTTTTACGTTCTGCTTACCCTCGTTCTTTAAATGACGCTATCCCGAGGAGGACACCTAAAGGCGAGCCGTAATGGCCTCATCTTCGGCAGGCTCCTCCGGTTTTTTTTCTCAGTTTTTTTTATTACGTTGTGCTGACCCTCGTTCTTTAAATGACGCTAACCCGAGGAGGACACCAAAAGGCGAGCTGTAATGGCCTCATCTTCGGCAGGCTCCACCGATTTTTTTCCCGGTTTTTTTTACGTTATGCTGAACCTCGTTCTTTAATGACGCTATCCCGAGGAGGACACCTAAAGGCAAGCCGTAATGGCCTCATCTTCGCAGGCTCCTCCGGATTTTTTTCTCCGGTTTTTTTCCCGATTTTTTTTTTACGCTGTGCTGACCCTCGTTCTTTAAATGACGCTATCCCTAGGAGGACACCAAAAGGCGAGCAGTAATGACCTCATCTTCGGCAGGTTCCACGAGTTTTTTTTTCCCATTTTTTTTAAGTTGTGCTGACCCTCGTTCTTTAAATGACGCTATCCCGAGGAGGACCCCAAAAGGCGAGCCATAATGACCTCATCTTCGCCAGGCTGCTCCTGTTTTTTTTTCTACGGTTTTTTTTTATTTTCTTACGTTGTGCTGACCCTCATTCTTTAAATGACGCTATCCCGAGGAAGACACATAAAGGCGAGCCGTAATGGCCTCATCTTCGCCAGGCACTTCCGTTTTTTTCTTTGTTTTTTTCCGGTTTTTTTCTACGTTGTGCTTACCCTCGTTCTTTAAATGACGCTATCCGAGGAGGACACCTAAAGGCGAGCCGTAATGGCCTCATCTTCAGCAGGCTCCCCCGGTTTTTTTCACAGTTTTTTTTTACGTTGTGCTGACCCTCGTTCTTTAAATCACGGTATACTGAGGAGGACACCTAAAGGGAGCCGTAATGGCCTCATTTGGCAGGTCCTCCGTTTTTTTCCCGTTTTTTTTTACGTTCTGCTTACCTCGTTTTTAAATGACGCTATCCCGAGGAGGACCCCTAAAGCGAGCCGTAATGGCCTCATCTTCGGCAGCTCCTCCGGTTTTTTTTCCCAGTTTTTTTTATTACGTTGTGCTGACCATCGTTCTTTAAATGACACTATCCCGAGGAGGACACCAAAAGGCGAGCCGTAATGGCCTCATCTTTGGCAGGCTCCACCGGTTTTTTTTTCCCGGTTTTTTTTACGTTGTGCTGACCCTCGTTCTTTGAATGACGCTATCCCGAGGAGGACACCAAAAGGCGAGTCGTAATGACCTCATCTTCGGCAGGTTCCACCGGTTTTTTTTTTCCCATTTTTTTTTAAGTTTTGCTGACCCTCGTTCTTTAATTGACGCTATCCCGAGGAGGACACCAAAAGGCGAGCCGTAATGGCCTCATCTTCGGCAGGCTCCTCCTGTTTTTTCTACGGTTTATTTTATTTTTTTTTACGTTGTGCTGACCCTCGTTCTTTAAATGACGCTATCCCGCGAAGGACACCTAAAGGCGAGCCGTAATGGCCTCATCTTCAGCAGGCTCCCGGTTTTGTCTCCGGTTTTTTTTCCTGGTTTTTTTCTACGTTGTGCTTACCCTCATTCTTTAAATGACTATCCCGAGGAGGACACCTAAAGGCGAGCCGTAATGGCCTCATCTTCGGCAGGCTCCTCCGGTTTTTTTTCCCAGTTTTTTTATTACGTTGTGCTGACCCTCGTTCTTTAATGAGCTAACCCGAGGAGGACACCAAAAGGCGAGCTGTAATGGCCTCATCTTCGGCAGGCCCACCGGTTTTTTCCGGTTTTTTTTACGTTGTGCTGAACCTCGTTCTTTAAATGACGCTATCCGAGGAGACACCTAAAGGCAAGCCGTAATGGCCTCATCTTCGGCAGGCTCCTCCGGATTTTTTTTCCGTTTTTTCCCGTTTTTTTACGTGTGCTGACCCTCGTTCTTAAATGACGCTATCCCTAGGAGGACACCAAAAGGCGAGCAGTAATGCCTCATCTCGGCAGGTTCCACGGTTTTTTTTTCCCATTTTTTTTAAGTTGTGTGACCCTCGTTCTTTAAATGACGCTATCCCGAGGAGGACACCAAAAGGGGAGCCGTAATGACCTCATCTTCGGCAGGCTGCTCCTGTTTTTTTTCTACGGTTTTTTTTTTTATTTTTTTACGTTGTGCTGACCCTCGTTCTTTAAATGACGCTATCCCGAGGAAGACACATAAAGGCGAGCCGTAATGGCATCATCTTCGCCAGGCCTTCCGGTTTTTTTCTTTGGTTTTTTTCCCGGTTTTTTTCTACGTTGTGCTTACCCTCGTTCTTTAAATGACGCTATCCCGAGGAGGACACCTAAAGGCGAGCCGTAATGGCCTCATCTTCAGCAGGCTCGCCCGGTTTTTTTCCCAGTTTTTTTTTTACGTTGTGCTGACCCTCGTTCTTTAAATCACGGTATCTGAGGAGGACACCTAAAGGCGAGCCGTAATGGCCTCATTTTCGCAGGGTCCTCCGGTTTTTTTTCCCCGTTTTTTTTTTACGTTCTGCTTACCCTCGTTCTTTAAATGACGCTATCCCGAGGAGGACCCCTAAAGGCGAGCCGTAATGGCCTCATCTTCGGCAGGCTCCTCCGGTTTTTTTTCCCAGTTTTTTTTATACGTTGTGCTGACCCTCGTTCTTTAAATGACGCTAACCCGAGGAGGACACCAAAAGGCGAGCTGTAATGGCCTCATCTTCGCAGGCTCCACCGGTTTTTTTTCCTGGTTTTTTTTACGTTGTGCTGAACCTCGTTCTTTAAATGACGCTATCCCGAGGAGGACACCTAAAGGCAAGCCGTAATGGCCTCATCTTCGCAGGCTCCTCCGGATTTTTTTCTCCGTTTTTTTGATTTTTTTTACGTTGTGCTGACCCTCGTTCTTTAAATGACGCTATCCCTAGGAGGACACCAAAGGCGAGCAGTAATGCCTCATCTTCGGCAGGTTCCGAGTTTTTTTTCCCATTTTTTTTAAGTTGTGCTGACCCTCGTTCTTAAATGACGCTATCCGAGGAGGACCAAAAGGCGAGCCGTAATGACCTCATCTTCGGCAGGCTGCTCCTGTTTTTTTTTCTACGGTTTTTTTTTATTTTTTACGTTGTGCTGACCCTCGTTCTTTAAATGACGCTATCCCGAGGAAGACACATAAAGGCGAGCCGTAATGGCCTCATCTTCGCCAGGCACTTCCGGTTTTTTTCTTTGGTTTTTTCCCGGTTTTTTTCTTACGTTGTGCTTACCCTCGTTCTTTAAATGACGCTATCCCGAGGAGGACACCTAAAGGCGAGCCGTAATGGCCTCATCTTCAGGCAGGCTCGCCCGGTTTTTTTCCCAGTTTTTTTTTACGTTGTGCTGACCCTCGTTCTTTAAATCACGGTATACTGAGGAGGACACCTAAAGGCGAGCCGTAATGGCCTCATTTTCGCAGGGTCCTCCGGTTTTTTTCCCCGTTTTTTTTTACGTTCTGCTTACCCTCGTTCTTTAAATGACGCTATCCCGAGGAGGACCCCTAAAGGCGAGCCGTAATGGCCTCATCTTCGGCAGGCTCCTCGGTTTTTTTCCCAGTTTTTTTTTATTACGTTGTGCTGACCCTCGTTCTTTAAATGACGCTAACCCGAGGAGGACACCAAAGGCGAGCTGTAATGGCCTCATCTTCGCAGGCTCCACCGGTTTTTTTCCGGTTTTTTTTACGTTGTGCTGAACTCGTTCTTTAAATGACGCTATCCCGAGGAGGACACCTAAAGGCAAGCCGTAATGGCCTCATCTTCGGCAGGCTCCTCCGGATTTTTTTCTCCGGTTTTTTCCCGATTTTTTTTACGCTGTGCTGACCCTCGTTCTTTTAAATGACGCTATCCCTAGGAGGACACCAAAAGGCGAGCCAGTAATGACCTCATCTTCGGCAGGTTCCACGAGTTTTTTTTTCCCATTTTTTTTTAAGTTGTGCTGACCTCGTTCTTTAAATGACGCTATCCGAGGAGACCTCCAAAAGGCGAGCCGCTCA